>NC_056735.1:1540728192-1540740692 GCF_019279795.1 Protopterus annectens
AGCAACACCTTTAGGTTTCTTTGGATTTATTTGCTAAGTGAGTAGGCTTATCAATTTGGCTTTGCCTAAAAAGTTTCTAAGGAGATAGATAAACTTTTAGCCAATACCTGGAAACCTAGGGGAGACAGGTGCAGATCATCCTTTGCAAAGCAACATGGTTTGCTAACCGTATCCTCTCGTAATGGCTAATATTGAATCTCCCTGGAAAAATACCAGAAACTAACACAGTCAATAGCACAGGCAATGAGGAGGAAAATGATAACTGCAAATCTGAGGTTAAAAATAAATATTTAATAAAACGCACAAAAAAATCCAATATCCTTTAAATGCTTGTTGCTCTATTGACTGTGGTGGTTCAGAGCATTCGCTCTTTGAGTTGGCACTGGTATCTTTTAACTGTGTTTTGCTATACCAGAAACTAAGCCAATTATTGAAGTTAGACATATTTTGTTTGTACTGTGGCATCGTCCTTGCTGATATGTACTAACTCTGAGATTGTTCCACATTGGTGAAAGGGTAAATCCTCATCCCACCCCATTCCCATATTTCCATCTTCTGGAGAAGACAGTTCTATATTTTGAGAAACAAGTTTTTAAACCTCAGTCATATGTTTGGATTATCTTTCATTTATAGTTAAAAATAATAATACGGTATTGGACTATGTGGCCATTGGTACTGGGTTTTATAACTGTCTGGGATTTATTATTCTCATTTTTCTTCTCTCTCTCTCTCTCCTCCATACTCTTTCTTCAGCCGTGTATTACTTTCCTTTTCTTTCCTTTGTCATTTAACATCTCTCCTTGGGTCATGGAGAGTGTTTATACATGCCACTTAACTATTTGTAAGTTTCAGAGAAGCTCCAAAGTTGATTCAAAGTTTTGTTCTGTTCGTCTTATTTCCCTATAACATGGATTTTGGTAGGTAAGGTGGTAGATAGCACTTATTTTAAGTCAATGTTACAGCTATAGACTTCTTTTACTTCAAGAAATAGATATTCCCCCAGATTCAACAAGCCCTGCATGGTGTGCAGGACTAGAGCTAGAGCTCCAGCAAGCAATATGTCTGCCGTGCGATCCAGGAATAAGCTGCAGGGACATGCATGAGCTCTCCTGCACTAGTCCTGCACGGACTCATCTCCTGCATGCAAATTACCCAATTTGCAGGTGAAATCCATGCAAATGAGGTGAATTTGTGATCCAGGAGGCTGGCAGCCGGCCATGCAGGACTAGTCTAACCTGCAGAAATGTACTTGGTTAGTAACTGAGTACATTTCTGCAAACTACAAAACGGAGCCATGACAGCTTCAAATAAAGGGTGGATATTATGTTGAAATCATGCCAATGGCCAAATATATGGCCACTGGCATGGAAAACAGTTGCAAAAAAAATGTATTTTTTTTTAGCCGATTTCGGCTGTTTAAGCGTAGGGCAGCAGCTCGCAAATGGGATCGGGCAAAAAATAAATAAATAAAATAAGAATTCTAAAAAAAAATCACTATTTTAAAAAATAAAGTAAAGTAAAATCCACTGCTCAGCAAGCAAACGCTGTAGTTCCGTGAGGTAGATATAATGTAAGTCACAAAGGAAGCGGAGTACAGCAAAAGTAAAAACAAAACTCCAAATTTAATTCCAAGAATGTGCACTTATAACATACGGATGAGCGCTTTCACCATTACAGCTTCTTCAGATCCTTGTATAAAAGTCACAGTAAACCTCCCCTTATATAAGCAGCTCAATTAATCAATTAAAACAATTTAACCAATTAAAAGCAATACTGGAGAATTTAAAGAACTATCCCATATATAAACATGTTAATGTAAAGTAAGACAAAAATATATAAAACTTGCATAGTGACCTAAAACATATAAATAAACATGCTGATAAGTTAATGTTGATAAAATACATAATCAAGAACATATGCAAATAAATGATAGTTCATTTTATGTGCCTGCGTTGTCTCAGCTTAGGTTTTATAGAAGCTCTATCATTCAACCCATGCCCCCTATCAGCTTTCAAACGAATGATCCAGTCAGTCTCCTTAGATTCAGTAAGATTCATAGTATTACCACCCCTCTTATTCACAACAATTATCTCTAGGACCCGGAACAAGAAAGTATGATCGTTGTCATTGGTGATTATATGTTTTGCTAAGGCATTGTGTAAAGTGCCCTTTCTCATGTGGTAAATATGCTCTCTCATTCTATCCCTTAATGGCCGGTTAGTTTTACCAACATAGAAACTCGGGCATGCCTGACAAATAGCTAAATACACCACATTAGGTGTCATACAATCTGCATCTGCCTTGATGGAGAAAATGGTGTGTATATCCGGGTGTATAAACACCTCACTGCTATCAATAAATTAACAGAAGTTGCAGTGACCACAGGGTTTAGTGTGACCAGTGTTCTTCATAATCCTATCATGTCTGCGGTGACAAAGCAATCGCTTTAGGTTGCTCTTATTCTGAAATAGAAACTTGGTGTCTCCCCCACAATGCGTTTCAAGTCATCATCAACCAGGAGAATATCACAATGTTTGCTAATAATTTTCTTTAACTGATATTGATCAGAAGTATACAGAGTAGAAAATTTAATAGAGCTATTTAACATATGATCTCCAACGGTTTGATCTTGGACCCTGGGTCCAAAGTATGGTGCACCTGAAGTGGTGCGTGACATGTATGCTTCCTCCATATATGGTATAATCTCATTATCCTTGTATCCCCGGGTCAGTAATCTATTTAGCAGATTGTCTAATTCTGAGATAAATCCCTGTTCAGTGGGGTTCAATCTCGAGGCTCTAATGGCCTGTCCTTTCATTATATTCTTAAAAACAAATTGTGGGTGCATACTAGACCTTAATAACAAGGAATTGCAGTAACATGCCTTGCGATAGACCCCCGTATTTATCATATCATCTGTTAATCTCTCAATATATAGGTCTAAAAAATCAATTCTATGTGTGGAATAGTTCATGGTAAAAGTAAGGAATGTAGTTAAACCATTCATAATGGATAGCATTGATTCCAGCTGTTCTGATGTTCCATTCCAAAGAACAAAAAGGTCATCAACAAACCTTCTGTAGAACACCACATGTTCACAGAAAAGTGCATTCTTAAATTTCACTATTTTGCCATTATACTCAGTGGCAGGCAGAAGACACTATGGCCGGTGAATAGTGGTTGCTAAGGGGGGAGGCTAAGTGTGGGACCTGTAACTATGCATCAGCAGGCAATCCTATGCAAATCAGGGGAATGATACTGAATCCCAGATTTCCCCTCAGTGCTAGTCAGCACCCAACAGTATAAGAGCAGGAATAGCTTGGTGCAAGCCTAGGAGTTAGCTGACATCATAGGGGTGTGTGTCAGGCATACTGTAAGTGGAATGGAGCCCTGTGGCTCGGGTTTGCCCTTAGCTTAGTAGAGCTAAGCAAGGGGGTGTGTCTGAGGCTGCCTAACACTCTCTACATTGCCTAAGTGGGTGTGTACACCACGCACTGGGTTTTAAAGGGAAAAAAAAAGTAAACCAGGAAATAGCAGATCTGTGCACACTTGAGCACTGTGTTTGCGTGGCATGCCCCCACGCTTAAACAGGAAGGCAATGGGAAGGCAAAACAGTAGTAGGAAGGTATTCTAGGAGAACTAGCATAGCTGGCAGGTGAAATGTATCAGAATCAGACAATTACACAGGCAGCAGATCCGACCAGCCTGGAACACTACTATAAACTATGCAATCACCTTTCCCTCTGTTTTTTCCCACATAATCTACACAACCGGTGTATACAAGCGGGGAAATTTTAGCAACAAAAACAACAAAATGATAGGGGCTGTAACAGCTATCAGACATCAAAATGTGTAAGAGGCTGAGAGTGGTGAGAATGAGAATGCTGTTGAGCAACCCACAGTGAGGAGACGGAGAAGGGTGTACAGAATCAGGGTAACCTACCAGGGGCTACATGAGCTGGAGATAATAGAGTTCTATAAGGTGGACATGGACCTCCTACAGCAAATTGTTGAGCTGTGCCAACCACGCTTGACATACAGAACTAACAGACAGGAACCCATCCCAGTGGATACCAAGGTATGTGTATGCCTAGTAATACAAGACACAGGTACCTGCCAAAGGTCAACCAGGGATATCATGGGGATCTCACAGGCATCAGCATCTAGGGTATTCCTCCAGTTCCTGGATGCCATGTCAGCACATGCCGGTGAGCACGTATATTTCCACAACACCCGTGAGGTGTTGGCCAGCAATATGCATCTCTTCCACCAAATAACAGAATACCCTGAGGTAGTGGGTGCTATAGACTGCACGCACATATGCATCAAAGCACCACCCGGTGAGTGGGGTAGGGTCTACATCAACCGCAAGGGCTTCCCCTCCATCAACTGCCAGGTTGTGTGCGATGACCAGGGCATTATAATGAATGTGTGTGCTGGTTGCCCTGGAAGCTATCATGATTCCTACATCTGGCATCTGACACAGCTGTACCAGAGATTTTCCAATGGGGACATCCCTTATGGTCACCTAGTGGAGGATGCTGGTTATGCACTGGAACCATGGCTGATGACACCCATCAGAAATGCACACACACCCAGACAAGAACTCCATAATGAGGCACACACACAGACCAGAATCATAATAGAGCATGTGTTTGGGATGCTTAGGTCATGGTTCCTGTGCCTGGAGACATCCAGTGGAGCTTTGCAGTACTTACCAGCCACATGTGCTTAAATTGTCATCGTATGTGCCATGCTACACAATATCATCCTGTGGAAACAGCTGCAGCAGGAACAGCATGGGGCAGGGCCACACAGCCCCCCCACCAATGCCAAGGCCTGTACAGGCACAGAGTGATTTGGAGGAGGAACAACCTGAGACTGCCCCAGTAGGCAGATGGAGGCTTGCCCAGTATGCCGTGGCCTTGGCAAAGAGACAATGAATAACACATACACTGACACAGTATGGACCCAGGGAATGACACCTCTCTCTGACTCGCACATACAGTAAAAGGGATACCAAACATGACACTATCTGTGCTCAAACATGTGTAGGGAGTGTACTATGTGCATCTGACATAGGCAGCCCTCCTGCACCATCCTCAATACTGGCACACCCACAAGGTAAGTCAATATCCTTGCCATTTGCCGAATGGAGTAGTATGTGTTGTTACTTGTATCTATGGTATGGATGTGAGCATGCAAGGGAATTGGGTGGCTGAATGGGATGCCAGAAGATAGTAGACACCTATAGTGGCAGCATGAGATCTGTAACAAATACTGGTGTCACCATAGTAGCCAGTACTACACATGGTGACAAAACTCACTGCAGGAAATGTGCTGGGCCACATGTATATCCATATGACACACACCTGCCAGTCAGGGAGGTTCCCATACCCAACAACAGTCTCAGCCAGCAGGACAGGTGTAGACAAACACAGACATAGGCTGTGCTAAGGCTTCTGAATGATGGCTATGGGTAACATTCCCCCCCAGGCCTACACAGACAGACTACATCAGGTCAGGCAATGGGATGTTAGTTCTGATGGGTAAGAAGTCAGAAACTGATATGTAGGTCAATCAAACCTAAGACCTATAGTACACTGAAATACCTCTAGTCAGTATGATAGGTTAGAATACAGAATGAAATGGAGTACCTGACATACCAGTACAGTCATAGCAAATGTGTACAAGTGTCAGGTGTGCCCACCAATCCTATGTAGAATTGTAGTAACAGTCAGGTGTGCCCCCCAATCATATGTACAAATGTAGAAACAGTCAGGTGTGCCCCCCATTCCTATGCAGACATGTAGAAACAGTCAGGTGTGCCACCCCAATTCTATGTAGAAATGTAGTAACAGGCAGGTGTGCCCCCCAATCCTATATAAAAATGTAGTAACAGTCATGTGTGCCCCCTGCAATCCTATGTAGAAATGTAGAAACAGTCAGGTGTGCCCCCAATCCTATGTAGAAATGTAGAAACAGTCAGGTGTGCCCCCAATCCTATGTAGAAATGTAGAAACAGTCAGGTGTGCCCACCAATCCTATGCAGAATTGTAGTAACAGTCAGGTGTGCCCCCAATCATATGTAGAAATGTAGAAACAGTCAGGTGTGCCCCCCCCAATCCTATGCAGACATGTAGAAACAGTCAGGTGTGCCACCCCAATTCTATGTAGAAATGTAGTAACAGTCAGGTGTGCCCCCCAATCCTATATAAAAATGTAGTAACAGTCATGTGTGCCCCCTGCAATCCTATGTAGAAATGTAGAAACAGTGAGGTGAGTCAGGTGTGCCCCCCAATCCTATGTAGAAATATAGTCAGATGTGCCCCCTTCCAATCCGATGTAGTCATGTAGTAACATGTATGTGTAGGTATTATACCAGTGGAGCACAGATGACATGAGGTGGCCAAGGTAGAAGGATAGATTGTAGCATTTGTACAATATGCAGGTATGAATGTGCTAGGTTGGTGTGTGTTTCATATTGTGTAAGAGTGGTCAGTATGTATGCATGTTGAGGTTTGACCTGGTGGCCATTGCCCACTTCTGCCGATGACAGGACCAAGTCCTCACAACTGCAGTGCCAAAGACAATGCTCCCCAGTATAACACATGCTAGCAGTAAGCCGTTATGAATGTATGGTGGTAATATGTGTCACCATCTGAAAGATGGACATGGCATGACTGTTGGGCTAGATATACAAGCAGTACACAAGGAAAAGTACCCCAGACATACAGTATATAATGTGTAACCATAAAATGGACACACCCTTGGAATTGTACATACAGGTATGCATCACATTATCTGGGCTTGTAGTAGGAAATACTGATGTCGTCTGGCCGAACACTTGCAGATCACAAAGGTGATAGGACTGATGTATTGGGAAATGGCTGATATCCCTGCACAAGCCAGCATAACTGGAATGCCCCATGCATATCTGCGAGTCAGATGCAAGTAGTGTCCATAGCACACATGCACCCAGCTCACCCAAACACCACCCACAGGTACCTCTCTGGTCGTATCGAAAGATAGCGAAAGAATGCAGCATGCAGTGCAGGTGTCCCATGCAGGTGTGCCCCTAGCTGTAAGCAGCACCCTGCCAGCATCCACACCTCCTGATCAATACTGATAGAAAATATTGGCATGAGCACCTAGCACACCTACCCTGTCACCCCAGAAGAATATACTGTATGGCAGTCTGGGACTGTAGGACTGACAGAATGCAATGGCCTGCTACAGCTGGCCTGCATCACTACCAAAAGGCCTACAGGCCTCTGCCAAAGGCCTGCATCTAACCTATACTGCCAATATATGTTATGTCATGGACACCCAAATAACAAACATAATACACTCCACATAAGCCATATGCAAGACCATGTGGACAAACCACAGTAACATGTCCACCGTATCCCACTGCATGAACTGTAGACCAACACCAAAACACAGCTGTGATGAGGTGATAACTATAGGGAAAGTATCAGAGAATGTATGCATAATGTATGGAAGATGATAGAATAATAGAGGGGGGGTGGGAGCATGGGCAGCATGGAATGTGCAAAGTCCAACACACAGCTGTGTGCACATGCTATCCCTGGCTGCAAACACAAAAATGGGTGGCTACAAACCTGCCCGTACACCACAATGACCTGACTTATGACCCCTGCCTCTGGGTAACCTGTGTGACTCTGTATAGCTGTGAGGTCTTGCCACAGCAAGATAAGGCCATACTGTCACGTCGATGGATGTACAAGTATGGGATCCTCTGTCATCACTGTACCAAGGTGCTGAACTGGATACACAGACCCATCAGCAAGTGTCTGCAGCCCATTCTCCAGAATGGCATAACTTTCCATGAATATACAGGCATTTTACCACAATACTGGACACAGCTGCATTCACCCTGTGTTCCCCAGGACATCACTGCAAGCAAAAATGTCCACCTGACAGTACTTGAGGACATAAAACATCACAGTGTATAACACTACACATGTCTGAATATCTCTGCTAACACCAGTACCATATAGCAGAAGCAGCACAGACACAATCACCTACAGTACACATTATCCCTTGTACAGTTTGCCCCATATTGCCAACTGATCTATAGATATCCTGCAGAAACAGTTTGCTAGCTGTAGGTGTAGAACACAAAGGTCTGCATTGGAGTACAAATTACCTAGAATGGATAGCACATTCAATACAGAAGGGAATACTGGGCATTCTCACACACTTAGAGAAATGAAGGGAATGTCAGACAACAACATACTGAAAGGTTATACTGGGCATGCTCACACACGTAAACAAATGAAGCCCATGTCTGCCAACAAAAGTGGACCATACATATCTGACAGTTGCACCAGTCATGCTTTGCACACACATTGGATAGGAATACACACATATCCAAGGACAACACACTATAATATGCCAAAAGTACACATGCATAGATGTGTGGAAGAGAGTTACAGTGACAAAGAGCCTTCCATCATGAGGCCTGTCCCACCCAGCACACAGCCAAATGGCTACAACCACATGATGTTTAAATGTCACTCACTGTAGAAATTAAGCATTGGTATCCCTCAGCATTACCAACTCTGTGGTGCTAGTGCTAGCTGTGCACATGACTGTACAAGGCAGTAGTAATCTAGAAGTTGTATACATGTACCTGCAGAATATAAACCTGGGAGTGCCTGAGTGTGGTGTGTCTACCTCTAGATGAATGGGATATGGCCCATGCACACACACACTGCCCTCCCCATAGCCATATTATGGCAAGCCTACTGATGTCATTCACTTTGAAATACACCCTTAGGAAAGGAGTAGCCCAGTAATCTCTGTGGCACATCCTATAACTGTGTAATGCTGTAGTGTGATAAACTAGTGAGGTAGGAGTTTTAATCCCAGACATTGCAAGTGTGTGTGTGTGTGTGTGTGTGTGTGTGTGTGTGTGTGTGTGTGTGTGTGTGTGTGTGTGTGTGTGTGTGTGTGTGTGTCTGCCTGTGAAGGGAGCAATTCTTTTTAGGCTAGTCACACTCACTACAATTCAAATGCCCTACTTTGACAAGCCTGCTGATGTCATTCACTTTGAAATACATCTTTAGGAAAGGAGTAGCCCAGTAATCTCCATGGAGCATCCTATAATTGCGTAATGTGGTAGTGTGATAAACTAGTTAGATAGGAGTTCTAATCACAAACATGACAACAGTGTGTGTGTCTCTCTGTCTGTGTAGGGAGCAATGCCTTTTTAGGCTAGACACACTCATTACAATTCAAATGCCCTACTTTGTCAAGCCTGCTGATGTCATTTACTTTGAAATAGACCTTTGGGAAAGGAGTAGTCCAGTAATCTCCTTGGCGCGTCATATAACTGCATAATGCTGCAGTGTGATAAACTAGTTAAATATGAGTTCTAGTCCAGGACATAGCAAGTGTGTGTGTGTGTGTGTGTGTGTGTGTGTGTGTGTGTGTGTGTGTGTGTGTGTGTGTGTGTGTGTGTGTGTGTGTGTGTGTGTGTGTGTGTGTGTGTCTGTGTGTGTGTGTGTATGAGTGTCTTTCGGTGTGTGGAGGGAGCAATGCTTTTAAGGCTAGTCATAGTCACTACAATTCAAATGCCCTACTTTGGCAAGCCTGCTGATGCCATTTACTTTGAAATACACCTTTGGGAAAAGAGGAGCCCAGTATTTTCCATGGTGCATCCTATAACTGTGTAATGCTGTAATGTGATAGACTAGTTAGGTAGGAGTTCTAATCCCAGACATGGCAATGGTGTGTGTGTGTGTGTGTGTGTGTGTGTGTGTGTGTGTGTGTGTGTGTGTGTGTGTGTGTGTGTGTGTGTGTGTGTGTGTGTTTGTGTGTGTGTGTGTGTGTGTGTGTTTTGCATGTGTGTGTCTCTCTGTCTCTGTAGGGAGCAATGATTTTTAGGCTAGTTACTCTCACTACAATTCAAATGCCCTACTTTGGCAAGTCTGCTGATGTCATTTACTTTGAAATACACCTTTGGGAAAGGAGTAGCCCAGTAATCGCCATGGTGGTTACTGTAACTGTGCAATGCTCTAGTGTGATAAACTAGTTAGGTAGGTGTTCTAATCCCAGTCATAGCCACTGTGTATGTCTGTGCAGGGTGCAATGTTTTTGAGGCCATTCACAGTCACTACAACCTCCACTGACCTTCTTTGGCAAGCCTGCCGATGTGTCATTCCCAAAGAAATACACCTTTGGGAAAATCTCTGTGGCATATCCTATAACTGCATAATGCTCTAGTGTGATAAACTAGTTAAGTAGGAGTTCTAATCTCAGACATGGCAAGTGTGTGTGTGTGTCTGTGTTTGTCATTCATATCCTGTGTGGAGGTGGCTGTGAGTATGTAACAACTGGACTCATTGTGGAGTGGGTTTTGCAAATCTTTTATATGGGGGCCCTATTATATGTCACAATGTCCACCTTACAAGGATAACAGATGTTAAATAGCCGAGAGGCTGGGGTGCCAATCCATACCCCTACATGTGACATCAAGGCCTGGTGAACAAATTAAGTAACCCTTGTATTACCCAGAGAACACTCTCAACCCATGTCTCATACACAAACACACTTGCCTAGGCAACAACCGCTATGCTGGTAGCACCCTACGTATTGCCCACAGATAGTAATCATGGTGTGATTACAGTGGACTACAAAGGGCATGGTATCCTGTCCCTCAGTACAATAGGCACGTACTTGCAGACAGTGTACCTTCACTATGTTCCCCACTGGATGCCTGCAACAGCTTCGGTGCCATCAAATATGACCCACAAAGGACATACCATGCCTTAAACACATGCCCGTATGGACAGATGCCACTGATACCAGGGAATACCTGTATCATGCTATAAATGTAGGTACAGGGTCAACCTGCTGTCCATTACCAGTACCCGCCACATGAGTCCAGGACTGGCACAGCTGATGATAATCTGTGTACACAACATTGGCCAGACACCCCAGGTACAGTTCCATATGTCACTGTACATGCATGTGGGACATGTGCACATCCCTGACACCATCCGTATCATGGACTAAAGAACACATACATGGCAACCATTGCACAGCACTGGCCATACACAATAGTAACCCAGGTGACTGGATGGCGAATACAATACCCACTTGTGTGGACCAATCCAGACACTACACCCCTGAGCTACACTGCAGACCATTGTCATGTGGCCTGATGCCAAGGTATACCCTTCTCCTAGCCTCGTATAGCCTTCTGACACAGTCAGCCACTACACACTCGTGAAGCAATGCACTCATGCATGTCAGTACTGGCACCCTATGTCTGTGTGTGTGTGCTACATGATGCTTTCGACCACATTCACACTGACTATAACTCCCATTGGCATATTGAAGCATGCTGTCTGATGTCAGACACCTTCACATACCCTTTGTGCATATAACCTCCAGATAATCCCTGTGGTGCATGTGATACCTGTGCATTACTCTATTGTGGCAAACAAACTAGTCAGGAAGTGTATTCCTGACCCTGACAAGTGTGTCAATGTGTGTGAGTCCCTGAGACAGTGAGGCTGTGTTGACACTGACACCTGTTCATGTGGACAGGCACGTGTACTACAGCTACTGTATCTCTACTATATCAATGTTGCAGATGTCACTCACCATCCCATATATGTTTGGACAGCTCCTCAACATGTAAGCTATGTGGCACATGCAATGACTGCATAGACATGTGATACTAATACATAGTCAATCAGGGGTTTGAAACCCTGTACTGGTAGGTGTGTGACACAAACATGCTTAAGTTTTACTCCCCCACCCCCTCCCTGACTTACTTTGTCTCTGCCTGTCTCTCTCACTTCCTCTCTGGTGGATGTGGAGAAGTACACCTGCTTTGCTTAGGCAGCAGTTTCTGGTTTGTAAGTGATGCTCATGATCAGCTGATGGCCTCTGCATGAATTGCAGTCCTCCTCTAGCTGATTGCATGTGGAACAACTATGGTAACATTCCCATAGCCAATTGCATGGAAACACACTCCAATATCTAGGAACATCATGTTGGTGTTGGGCCTTTTCATTCACTGTGAGGAGGACCTAGATTTGGTGTTTGGCAAACAGCATCACAGATAGTTTTGGGATTTGCCTCTAACAACATACACTGTGAAAACAGGCTAACAGACAGGAGGAAGATGTGCCTGACATGACTAGAGAATGTAAGTGTTGCTATTCTGCATTTGGAGTAATGTCGTTTTAACAGGGTGTGTGTGGATATGGCTGGTCTACATGTTTTAACATTTGTCATGACCGGGCTATGATTTTGAGGAAACTCCCATCTGTAGGGTCATCTGCAGACTGGGCAGCGTGTGGAGCCTTTTGTTTCTTGTGTTACTCATAGAACACCTATCTGAGAACTGCAAAAGCATAGTGTGAGGATTGCAGTCAGTACATGGTGACAGCCATGAGAGTTACTGACCTCATATCCCTCATAGGAAGTATGTCACAACAAGCCCTGGTACGACAGTA
>NC_056735.1:1540745692-1540913192 GCF_019279795.1 Protopterus annectens
CATGTGTACGTGTGCATTACTGAGGATAACAGTGTCTCTGTGTTAGTACACCTGTAATTGGGAATTCCATGAGGGCCTTCACAACCACCACAACACCCATTGCCATAGTCAGTTGTGGTTGCTGCTGTATCGGACATTACATGTACCCTGCTATGCTCCTCTCCCTACCTGCTACATGAGCCTTGCAGTAGCAGCACAACAGTGTTGTACAAATGAGTCGATAGGCATGGGATACCCATTGAGTTCTGGCAAGTGTGTGTATGTGTGCATGCCTGTATATCTGTAGGGTACAGCATTCCGAGGCCACATACTCCTATTACAATACGCATTGCACACAGTAGTACAGATAGTTTTGTTGCTGCCCATAGGTGAAGCATGACAATGCAATAGCCTACTATGCCTGTGGCATGTGCATTAGATGCATATCCCTGTAGTACCACTGTTGTAATATGCAATGGGTTGTATCACAGTTGTGGGCAATGTGTGATGGTGGGTATGTCAGAGTGTCATCATGGGTTCTAGGGAGTACAATATCCACTGGGGAATGTGGATGCTGTGTACATTTTTATTACACCATGGTACACCCAGTATATGTCCCATGTACCCCTTTATGGTGACCATTGTCAACATCAAACATATAGGTAACTGATACCACAATCCAGCCCAGTTATGCATGTGCTGTGTGCAGCCTACCTGTAACACAATGGACACACAGACAAGTTATTTAGCACCGATAGACCCAGGTATCTCAGATGTGTGTCTGCCTAAGTGTCTGTTAATGTGTATATGATGGTATGTCACACTATGTATTGTCCATATACAACCATTACATCCCCCATTACCATACTGCACATGTCTGGAGATGTTCTGCATGTAACATGTAACCTGGAACACACCTCACCCTAAACACTGTGTGGTGTGTGCAATGAAAGCCACGCAGTTCAGTAGCACTACATACAAAGGTAGGGGTCTACTCCCAGCATTGCCAAGTAAGAGTGTGCATGTATGTGGATGGGTCTACATCACATTTCAGATTATACATGTCCCAGCAGGTCAACTGTCCATGTGGCACAGGTAATAACTGTTATACAAACCTGTGACTGGATATGTCACAGCCATGGTGTCACCACAGTGCCATACCCCTTGTGGAATATGACTGCAGACTATCCTCCTGCTGACACATGTACACCTACAACACAAATGGATAACATTATAGAGACCACAATCAACCAGTGTTACTAACAGCTATAATGCATAATTACTGGATGGCTACACTACCTGACATGTATGCATTAAACATTACTCCTGACCTGTTACACTGAAGTACATTGGTACACTGTAGTACAGTCACCATGTGCATCAGAACCATATTAGCCTATCCCTGCACCGATGTTGTAGATGACAGGGATGTGGCACAGGTATCATCATATGCACAGTGTGTGTTGCTGGTTTGCCAGAGACCGAGGGTGGGCCATACATTTGACACCATGTGTGTGGGTGAGAGGTGTAATGAGTTGAACTGGGTGTGGCGATGTTATGTGTGTAGATATGGGATTGCCTTAGGTGTGTTCGTATAGTGTGTGGTTATGCATGCAACACAGTTCTGTCATGTGGTTGCCCTATACAGGCGTTTATGGACAGCTGCAGACCTTACCAGGCAGGGTGTGCAGTTCACCGCCTCTGGACATGGGCACAAAGACTGTGCCTGACAGGGGCACGTCCAGGTACAGGCCATGATGTGCTACTTCTCCTAATGATGACAGATGTCCACTGGAACCAGGTCACTCCTGGGACTTGCCAGGACCACGTGCTTGTGGCCTGCTGTGGTGTAGTGTAGACAGCACCCCCCCCTGCAGTGCTGGGGCTTTTCTGCCACTATGGGAGCACCTTGGTGTCCTAGCACATCCTATATTGATCGCCAGCTGTTGATAATGCTGGTCTACATCCACGAGGCCATCACAGCACTCCCACCACATGTTCAAGCATGGACAAACCATGGTCAATGAGGCCTATCATCTCACCAAACTGTCTATCCCTGACCTCGGTATGAGCACAGAGGGCACCATACAGTTCATGGAAGTTGTCACTTGCAGATGTGAGTGCAACCCTCTGCAGCCTCAGGCCCTGTCTGGTGTACAGTTCCATATGTGCCTGCACCCCCATGACAGGCTGAAATATGCCCCTGGTGGTACCAGTTGTGGCTCTTTTGCCAGAGCATGATGACTAGCCGTCCTACAATGAGCAATCTGCAACATCTGCCTATGTGGTGCCCTGCTGGACATCTGACTATGCCTGCTATGACCAGACACAGTAGGCATGGATACCACACTCTCCTCTACACTCCCAACAACCACCAACTGTCCCTCCACTATGGCCACTGGTGATGGGGTATGTATAGGCACTAAAACTGGGTGCGGGGTTGGGGAAGCTAAGAGCGGGATGTCAAATTATGGCATTGTTTTGGGCCCAGATAACCCCACCTGTGCCCCAATAGTACTATCATCATCTTTGGTGTCTGTATGGACACCAATATCAGACTGCATGCAGGAGGGACCCTAACCAACCTTGCCACCTGTGGGGAAAAACAAGAAAGGCACATTAAGACCTGTACAGCATTGCATAACAGTGCACACACACACACACACACACACACACACACACACACACACACACACACACACACACACATACACATTCCACCTTAATACCTACCTGTCCTTGAATTTACAGACAGTGCCACATTTATTCCCATAAGTTCCCCATCCTGCATCACACTTGGTAACATAAACTCATTAATGCCACCCATTAACGTATCATTCCTCTAAATGCCTAGAAAAGTGATCACAACACAAGACCTGTTACTCCATTACCTCCTTGACCTGAGTGGAGCGGTTTTACATGGCCTCACTGCTGTCATTCAGTGTTCACCCTATGTATGTCCGGACATCGTGAGCATTTGCCCTATATGTGAGGGGCTACTACGTTCACTCCATAATGTCACTCACTGGAATGTTATGTGTAAGTATTGCTCAGTACATGCCAGATATGCTACTCAATCAACCTATCATGTGACAACTGTAATATACGAATACACTCCCTGGTGTTGTCTAGTAATTCCCCAGTGCATCTGTAGTGCTGCATACATGGGTTGTCATTCACCTCTCTGCTGAATGTGATATTAAGGGTATACCTGGTGTTTACTTTCCCTCCCAATGCATGTTCCATGCTACAGACCTTATTATACTATCATCTGTTCGGTGATTACATATCAGACAAGTATTCCTTGTATGTCATGTGTCATGTGTCAGTCCATGTCCATGTACTGCACGATCCCATAGGGAAGTACTGCCATATGCGCAACCCCACAATCACACCTGTGCATACATGGACACCCACACAAACACACACAAATGCACACACACATCCTACATGCATCAACCTCCCTCCAATTCACCAGAGTGAACCTACAGACAAAATAACCACACACACACACACACACACACACACACACACACACACACACACACACACACGCACACACGCACACACGCACACACACACACACACACACACACACACACACACACACACACACACACACACACACACACACACACACACACACACACACACACACACACACACACACAAACATACAGGTGAAGTTGCACAAAGATAGTACATACAGTCCTCCCATTACCCATCTGTCAACATGCATAACACATGGAACATAACAGCATGAGTGCAGCTATAGTCAATCCATGCTAACAACAGTATATAAGTGTGTGATGCATGGGCTGTATTAGTAGGTTATGCGCCTTCACCTAGATACCACTGCACCATGTACACAGTATTGCTGTCCACGTGTTCTGCAACCTGCCATGTACTGTGCCCCAAACCTCACAGGTGTACAATCCATTGCTGAATGTGTAGTACTGTATCAGTTGTGTCAACTATAATGCTCACAGCCCTTATATTTTTCAGCAACACATACCTGGGATGATATGTGGACAGATGTCATTTGTGAATATCTGATTTACAGATCTCAACATCAGTGGATCATGCATGACCAATCCAATACTATTACACTGACAACCTTCAGACCATACCATGGCTATGGGGAATGTACACACCCTTATTGATATGATGCACCCTTCCTTGATCTGCCATGGGACCACATCACCGCATATATTAACAGTACATGAGCCTGGTATATGACATATGTCCTATACATTCACATGCAGTGTCTACAAAATGTGTTAGGTGTGTGGATGCTGACCACGATGCATACACTCTGTGTGTGCATATATGTGCACACCCTTATCATGACGGTTTGTTACACCTATTGTTATGTGCACTACAGCAGTCATTATTCCTGGCAGGGGTATTCTGGCATGGGCCATCTGCATTTGCCAGTGTATGGTCAGTTTGCCTTACACATGTCCCCAAATCTGCATGATTGCAAGGTCTACTCATGTGCACATCCCCTGGTGTTCACACACTGCTGTCACTATTGCTGTGGGGGTAGGGTTATGTCTGCCACAGTTCTGGAACCTGACTGCGAGCAGATAGTCATTCTTAGCATCCATAGGATCCCTGCTGCAGTGCACTGGTGTGTCATGTTGACACCCCTTCCCCACCTTCAGCCTTTTTACAGATGCTTGACAAGTATGGCCTACACATATGTGACTGTTTGTAGTGTCCCATACACTGAACACCACGTGTTACAACCTAGTCCCAGCTAATAATGTGGACCACATTAATACATTATGCCATAGTGTACATCTGTAACAGTTGCCATTGTAGTACTGGTATGTACACTGTATAAGGGTGACGTTTCACACATGTCCCTACTGTAGGCCATGTATTCCACCATTATGTTAATCCCTGTGGACACATTTCATAATGACAGGATGTTAGTTATCTTGCAAGTGTCTGACATACCCTTCCAATACCCCATCATGATCACCACTGTGATGCAGTGCATTTAACAGCAACGATACGTGAACATGTACAGCATGCATTGTGGGTAGGTGTGTTAGATATGTGCATGGAATATATCATCGCCATTACATGCCTGATGCATTGGCAAGCATCAAAATAAACCATACTCACCAGCTATAGGCTGCTGCCTTGGTGGTATACCAGAGGGACCTACATAAGAGTGTGAGAGATGTGAAGTCAGTGGCCACAGCTGTAGCATTGCTACAGAGTGGGTGCAGCATTACAGTACATCAACAGTACAAGTCCACAATACTACCACTTATGCACATCTGTTTATTACTACTATGCAGCAACAAACTACATATATATATATATATATATATATATATATATATATATATATATATATATATTTATGACATGTCAGATATGCATGATCTACCTGTACAGCTGCAGATGCATATGCAACAGTAGTCTACTAATGTGCCCTGTGGCCTTACCTGCATGCTCCTCAGCTGGTGTGTGGGTAGCACCCATCTCCACAATGGTGTCTAGCAGTTGTTGGCTGTGCAGATGAGCAGGTGCCATGAGGCTGCCGAGGAGCTCCTCAACATGTGTCAGGGAGGATGGATGGCATGTCCCCCACTGTTGCGAGGTGATCTCTCTGGACTGCAGCAGAATGCCGATGGGCATTACTATGCAGGTCAGAACAATGATGCCGAACCTGCTCATAACTGTGGTTATGCAGTCAGACATCATTGACCCTGTGGACTAGGTCATTCCACAGGGCAGTCTGCTCCTGCTGCTCATGGGCAGCCTGGTCAAACAGGACAGGGTAGTGCTGGATGAGATAGTTCAGCACTATGTCATTTTCAGCCGCTGAATAAGCAGGTAGGCATCCATGTGACATCTTGCCTGAAAGACATAGAGATGGAAACAGGTCTGAGCAACTCATACAGCAAGGTTACCATAGTTCTTAATACACATCTTTGTCACCCACCCTCCATATCAGTGACAGCAAAGTGTTCACATAACTCAGTAGGTATGGCTACAGCTTGCCTACCAGTGGGACATATAATGTATTGTACCACACTTTGTGCTATGTGTTTGTAGCCATGTTCCCTGTGTGGACACTATTATTGCTGGTCTGTTACAGACTATTCACCTGCATGCCATTGTCAGGGCCACTATGGTTCCATTCATGCATGTGGTATGCTTTCTATGTGATTGCTGCACATCTGACATTCTGTGTTATTGGAGAGATCTATGCATGCTTTTGGACATGTTCTGGGATTGTGTAGACTATTACTACCCACATATGTTCTATAACAGTGACAGAATAGCATGTTTTGGGAATATTTGCCAGCAGAACCACCTCTCCAACCTCATCTGGCCATGTTACCAGGCCACATCACATGTGGGACTCACCCTGGGGCCTCCTCATGTACTGGTCCAGCACTACCTTCAGGTGGAACCATCTCAGGGGATGTTGTCCCCCCCTGAGGGCACACACAGACATGATCCTGTCACAGAGGTCAGGTCCGGCACCCAGTACAAATTCACAGGGTCCACATGCTCCTCCTGCTCAGCCTCCAGGCCAGGCACCTTCAGGGTCATGAACTACTGTTGTGAGTAGCAATAGGTGGGAGGCTTGTTCCCATCGTTTCCATATGGCAGCCCATTGGGCTTCCAAATCAGTGAACACATACATCATCCAGGGTATTTACCCAACACATGTGTCATATACCACCCATGTAGGTTGTCCTCTATATCTACCAACCCAGACCACCTCCACAAATATACCTGCCATACTTCCCCATATTACCATTCCCTACTTCACAGACAAGGGCAATGTGGTCCCAACAAGGGGTTCACATGTGACATATCCATCCATGTTGCACACATTTACAGCTGTATATATCTGTGTGTATTTGCTATGTGTGCTGTTCCCTTGCACATAGCATGCAGCACTGTGGTGATGATATAGGGGACATGTATTTAAATACATATGTGTGTGTGTGTGTGTGTGTGTGTGTGTGTGTGTGTGTGTGTGTGTGTGTGTGTGTGTGTGTACACATACCTATATATGGGGTACATTCAGGCACCAGGTCCATAATCACAAAACTCCTTCCTGCATGCTGCTACAACACAGACAGGTGCCACATATGGACACAGCCTAACATTAAGGGGTTATATATAAGGCCAGATTGCAGGTAACCCTCTGACACACCTATGGCATTTCAGCATGCTGCAATATATGTTAACCTGAGTGTCCTGCAAATGGTGGATTCTGGAACCCAAGTGTCCATCATTATAGCATTACTTTCACCACCAGCTATTGGCCACAGTAATATACATCCCTTCCACTACACACTATACTGGCATACATCTTGTCATTCAGTGCTGCTCTACACAGCTGTCAGGTATGACTCACTACACATAGGGACAGACTTTAATGTCCATTGCAGTTGTTCAGCTGAAGATCATTACAACAGCAACACCTGATGGCACATTTATATCATTCCACATCATCTACCCCAGTATTATGGACCAAGTACTACAGTCAATTACATGCATATAGGTTCATAGGTTGATACTAGGCTATCTGCCCTAGGGCATGTATAAGCTTAGCCAGAGTGTGTTTGGCTTTCGCCACCCTTTTAGATTAGTTGACTGTGCCTCTGTATAGTAGGTCACAGAAGATAGCCCTTTTGATGTTAGTTTACTGTGCCTCTGTCTAGTAGGGACACAGAAGAGATCCCAGGGGTAAACCTACGATCTCCCATCCACTCATCAAGATTTCTCTTGAAGAGGGTCATTGAGGGATTCTGCCTAACATGGATTGGGATTTTGTTCCAGAGTGAGGGGAGCCTCTGGGATATGAATCTGTCCCTCCAGCATGTCCTATTTATTTCTGTGCTGAGGTTTAAGTCCCTGGAGCATGTAGCTCTAAGGGATTTGGATTTCCTGAGGTGGAGCATGTCCATTAATTCTGGGTTGGACATGGCTTTATACGTCAGGCACAGATTGCCTCTGAGTAGCCGGTAAGCAACTGAGTAGAGCTGGAGTTTCTTTAGCCTAACTGCGTGGGACATCTGTTTGAGTCCCTTGATCCTCTTGGTGATGTACTTTTGGGGTCTTTCCAGTTGCTGCAGGTGTCGGGTAAGGTACATCCCAAATGGGGCATTGTATTGAATTATGGGCCTGATGAGTGATGAGTAGAGGGGCACAATGACCTCTCTTGATCTAGATGTGAACTCTTTCGTGATAAGGTGGGCTATATAGAAGGTCTTTCTAACCACTTTGGCAACGTGATTGTCAAAGGAGAGATTGCTATCTACTTGGGTCCCCAAATCCCTAATTACTTCTTCCAGATTAATGGATTACCACCTATGTGGTAATTTGTGGGCACTTTGTTTTTCCCAAAGGGGATGACTATGCACTTTTTGGCATTTAGCTTTAGGCCATGGCTTATGAACCTATAAACCTATGAACCTATGCATATATTCTTCACATACCTGTTGTGGGGATGAGGTCTGTTGTGGACAGTATCCTTGTAGGAGGTAATTTTTTTTCACTCCTTAGCATGCTTCCTTTGTTGTCTTTTTTGGTGTTACTGTGGTTCAGGATCTGTTGTATGTTTTCTGTATGTTTTCTCTATCTCTTTCTTTCTCTGTCTCTCTCTCTCTCTCTCTCTCTCTCTCTCTCTCTCCCTCTAGTAAATGGATTGAACAGCTTGCAATAGATTGCAGCATGGTTTTTGTGGGTGATACACATGATCAGGTGATGGCCTCTGCACCAATTAGTGTCCTGCACTTGCTACCTGCATGCAGCATGCTGTGTAGTATTTCCAATTACCACTGTCATGGCAACCCACTACTATAAATCCCTACATCATGTGGATGTGGTCCCTTTACCTTTCCTATATGGTGGACATCCTTCCTGTGTGTGGGCAGCAGTGTTACAGACAGCAGGTAGCAGTACCTCTTACAAGAGGACTTGCACACTCAGGCCAGCTATATATGTGTATGAGGTTCCAGAACTACAGAGAGTGTGAGTACTGTTGTTGTATGCATTGTATAGCACCAGTGTTACAGGGTTTGTGTGCACATACTAGTTTAACATGGACTGCAGTCATCTGCATAGCTCTCAACTGTGTGCCTATCCACTTGATGGCCAGTGATGTGCATGTTATGTTTTGCCTGTCCACAACACAGGTCTTGTGTCAGATATATCACTGGCTGTGTGTGTATGTTGAGTGCTATCACTACATGGCTACATCCATTTGTGTTTCTGACTTTATATTCTTGACTATTTGTATGTTGCAGACTATCCTGTAACACCAGTGGCTTGCTTAGTGTATGACAACACTATTTCACATATGGGCCTGTGCTCCAGCCTCTGTCCTCCACCTACATACCAGGCTTTGTCCATATGACATGATGTCAGGGGTTGTTATGTAGTGGCCTGTGAGAATGTCATGCTGCCATTCCTGCCATCATTCCACTGCTGTTGTGGCCCTCACACATATTGTGGGGTTGGGTCCGTATATGTGTCGGCTTCATCTGCACAATACATATGTGCCCTTATGCAGTCCAGAGGCCAGTGTATGTAACATTGGTATGATGCCCTGTATGTCAGTCTGTGTGTGTGGGGGGTGCAACATAACTAACCTAGGCTGTTACAATATGTGAAGGGTATCAGGGGTAAGCAGCCTTAAGGTATCTGGATGTACATTACCATACAATTCACCTTGGGTAAATGGAGGCCTACTGCTTCCTGCCATACTGACTGTTCTGTTTGTCAGTGTCATTGTGATGGTTTCAGTTATGCCTTGTTATGTAACAGATACATCCCACTGTGTCAGTTGAGGTCTTTACCTCCTAGGGATTGTGTACAGAGTGTAGACAGAGTCTGCTGGACTATACATCTGCATTACTTACTGTTGATTGATTGTTATCCTATGGCCCAGTTGTACTACTTGAAAGGCTTGGCCTGGACAGTAACATATGTAATGCTTTCTGGAATACTCTTTTAATTTATCTGTTTGTTAGTTACATTAGTCTGTTTATATGTATAAATAAGTCTAAACAGCTATATGACATGGCATATACAACTGTACTAGTACACAAATAAAGCATTCTCATGTATGCAATCCTGTGTGATGTTATATCCCATGACCTCTCTGTGGGTATATGTTGCAGGCAACAATTGTCTTTTGTAAGGGTGACTCATACAGTGTCCTGTTGTTAAGGTGGCAACTGTAGGCATACTGGCTGTTCTGTATGGTGTGCACCCTCTACATATGTATCTTCCTATACATATCTCTGTGTGTATGTGCAGTTACATATATATATATATATATATATATATATATATATATATATCTATATGTGTATATGTATATATATATATATATATATATATATATATATATATATATATATATATATATATGTATATATATATATATATATATATATATATGTATATATATGTATATATGCTTATATCTTCCACATTGTACATTCCCTGTCGTAGCCAGACTGTACTGCATGAGGAGTTATTGATACCAGCCTGATATCATACAGGTAGGATGGATTTCTGTTAACATATTGTGTCCATGTTGTATCAGGTCCTGGTTATAGGATTTGCAACAGTTGGTATTGTATTGCAGGGCAGACCTGTTTGGCTGTGGGGGGGGGGGGATATCAACACATACAAGATGTATGTTGCTTGGGCCCCCTCACCCCATTAACAGTGCATGTGGTCATATATGTATTTGTTATGTTCTTTTTTATATCCATAGATATATATCTGTATATCTATATACATATATATATATATATATATATATATATATATATATATATATATATATGTATATATCTATATATATCTATATATATATGTATATATCTATATATATCTATATATATATATATATATATATATATGTATATATATATATATATATATATATGGGTTCACTACACATTACTGAAAACCCACAATACCAATGCCAATAAACCCGAGACCAAATACCCGAAAGTCTACAACACCAACGGACCACAAGCGCGAAATTTAAAATCACGAACTTTTGAAACACATACAGTATACACACACACAAACACACAGCTTCACCTCGCAATCAAACGGATAAACGTACACTATATTTAAGCAGGGGGGCAAGCACCCCTGAGCCCCCCACAACCCCTACTTTAATATTCTAACTCCGAGATCGCACAAACACACACATGACAAACTCACACCCACACGCTACAGTCCCTCACACACCACAGTCACAACACACACTAAAGCCCCTCACAACACACTTACCCACACATACTTTCCTGAACCACAACACCAGAAGTGCTAACTCAAAATATCTGAATATCGGGATTATGAAATTTGCACTTCTGGTCTTGTGATAATCTGTTCTTTCGGTGTTCTCGTCTCGGGAATCTGAGCATCGGTAATATGGATGTTCGGTCTTCTATAGTGGACCCATAGATATATATATATATATATATCTATATATATATATATATATATATATATATATATATATATATATATATATATATATATCTATAGATGTATGCATATATATATATATATATATATATATATATATATATATATATATATATATGTATATATATATATATATATATATATATATATATATATATATATATATATATATATATGGGTCTACTTCATTTGATCGAAAGACCATTTGACCTAAACCTATTTGATCGCAATTTCATTTGATGGAAAACCAGTATTCAAGGCAAAAAACAGGGATTTGTCCCCTCCACAATGTCATGCGACCCTGGAGTTGGTATATATAGTTAGGGGGTTGTTGGGGGTGCAGCCCCCAACATTGGGGGTGTGGGGGTGAAGACCCCACCTATTTTCATTTAAAATCTGTACTTTTTGTGTTATTTTCTTCTTTTAAAGAAAACTAGGTGGGGGGCTTCACCCCCCCCCACATATCCTGACTATATATACCAACTCCAGGGTCACACAACACTGGGGAGGCAGACAAATCCCAGTTTTATGCCTTGAATACTGGTTTTTGATCAAATGAATTTTCGATCAAATGTGTTTAGGTCAAATGGTCTTTCGATCAAATGAAGTAGACCCATATATATATATATATATATATATATATATATATAAAACTATATATATATATATATATATATATATATATATATATATATATATATATATATATATATATATATATGTATGTATATATATATATATATATATATATATATATATATATATATATATATACACACACACACATACATGTATATATCTATTTAGATATAAATACATATATATATATATATATATATATATATATATATATATATATATATATATATATAGATATATACACACACACACACACACACACACACACACACACACATACATCTACATGTATACATACATTTTCTGTACTATTAAATGACTGTGCTGGATGATATGTTTGTGAAAACATCAGGATTATGTATATCTGACATGGCTTAGTTGTAAATAACTTTGGATGTGGTGTTCCTGGTTCTGGGCTTCAGCCTTGCAGAGTCTGTTTATTTTGTTGCATGGCAGAACAATGGCTGCTGGATACAGAGTGATTAAGGCACTTTTAAGCAGTTGTAAGTGGGTTTGCATGGAGGTAAGCAATGCTAACTTCTGGTTACAGTTTCTTACACTTAGCTTCTAAATTTGTTAACCTGTGTAGGCATTGCTTACCCCCACACAAACAGGCTTAAACCCGCTTACTCCTGCTTACCCACATGCTAGTTTTTTTAAAAGAAAAGAAACAAAAATGGTGGATAGGAAAGTGGTGAAATAGGGGCACAAAGAGGGAAAGACAGTAGGGAAAATAGCGAGGGATGTGCAGGAAGGGTGTAGGAAAGGTCCATAGTTGCCCATTTCTTCTACAGCAATAGCTGTTCATATACACTGAATTTGGGGATAGATTTGGACACACAAACCCCTGAGAGAGGGGTGAGGACAACAATAATATGTTGTGAAGCCAATTAGACCAGATTACATGTGCCCAGTGGACATGTGTGCAAAGTGGACAGCTATGTATGGGGCAAGATGTTTTTTGGGAACAGATTGCTCTGTTTTTTTTTTTCAGGTGAGAGTGGGATGTTGGGAAGGGATAGTGGGTATATTTTGGGAGGTAGGCTGGGTTGATTAACATACAAGACAAGCAAGATGCATACAGGTGCAGTATATGACATGTGAGGGGTGTAAACACCTTGATGGAGAGGGTTGTTGGGAAATCGGAAGCCCATGAGCCCCCCCAATGGAAACAGTGGGACTGAGGTCCCCACCCATGGGCATCACCACTGCACCTTCACAGCCCCGAAGGTGGCTGTGCTGGGGCCAGAGTTGGAGAGCAAGGCTGACCCTCTAGTCGTGACATGTGGTCCTTGAGCTGGCATAGCAGATGTCCAAACTCCCATTTGAGCTCGCTACTTACCATGACCCAGACTTGGTGACGGTTAACAGGTTTCTGTCCATGCCCGCTCCTGGGGATGGTGAGCCCCATCCCCTTAGGCGGTTCCATCTGAAGGTGGTGCAGGACCAACAGACGAGGAGGCCCTGGGCTGGGCCCTAGATGTGCTGCTGCCAGTGCCACGGCCAGCTGAGGTGGGATAGTTGGGTCTGCTGGGACCCGTATTCCCATATGTGCTATGGTGTTTATGTTTTATCAACATATGTGGGTTAGTAATAGTCAACACATTCCAGGATTAGGTATAACAGCAGGCATAGATATTCCCATTAACCCAGACACCAGATATGGAACAGTTGCATAACAAACAGAACACATGCATATATGGGACCACATTGGTAATTACAAAAGCATGCAGGTTCATTGATGGCACCATGCCACCAATGTGGGAGTATTTCAACATAGCACATGCATAGAAACAGATTTAAATAATTATTGAACAATAGGACATATGTCCCATCATTACAGTTAAGTCAGCACATACCAATTGAGTTGGGTATTTAGTTTATTGTTGCAGATATGGTGGGGGGAGAGAAAGTTGTCAATTAACAACTAGTATTTTCCTGTAGTTTGCATTACTTTCCTAGTCAGCGCTGTTATCTGTACCTGACCAGTATTAGTACACTACTCTACTGCCTTACTTTGGACAGTGATATGGCTGTTGACAACTATATACATGGACTGGATTTACTTGCAGTATACCTGGTATACCTGTGGAGGAATTGTTTGTTAACACTAACTAACTGTTTCTACACATACTCCCAGATTCTAGGTTGATGTTATGCACATACCTGTCCATCTCTTTTTACACAGACTCTGGGCATGTCTTATTCACATGCAGGTGAATCGGGACATATTCCGACTATTGCCCTCTTAAACCTTTAGTGAATTACAACACTCTTATACAGGATTTCCTAGACAGTTATATTATGCAGCACAGTGTGGGAGACAGTGATGACACCTTATTATTCAGTGCATCTGCAACACATACAATGCCATACAGTACTAGAGTAAACAGTACCAGTACAGGGTATCAATCTTTTATTTTTAGGTACAGTGTTCATACCTGATGGACCTGTGGGAACAATGTTTGTTAGCACTACCTGAATGTTGTCACACAAATTACCAGATTCCACATTAGTATTATGCGCATACATCTCACTCTGTTACTGTACACACTCTGGTCACAGCTTGACAACATGGGGGCGTAGATGGGACATACTTGGCTTAATACTCTCATAACATTTTGGTAAGTTGCTTGAGTGATATGTTTGTTCTTAGAGATGTGTGACAATCAGTTGTATTTCTTGTTTGCTGCCTAAATGTCTGGGATCATCCCACTTATTTCCAATGGGGACAGGGTGACAGGCAGCAGATATGGGCCGATTTACTGGACATATTTGTACAGTTGTGGGGTATGATTCTGTATGCTGCCTACTACCACTCCCAGGATTCAAACCATGGCTGTGTGTGCAAAACATACAATAGTTCACATCTCAGCTGAGTGTGCTATTTGGATTATGGTGTCTGTCTTTTCACTGCTTTCTGTCTATGTCTCTCTCAGTTGTACTATATGACCTCTTGGGATTACACCAGGCATATGCAGACATTCCTACACATTTTATTTATGTTGCACAGTGTGACAGCATTCCTTAATACAACAGTAGTATTAAGTGACTGCAAATCTACATTACCATATGATACCAGAGTAAACACATGCAGTCCAGCAGTTAGAGCTTTATTGTCAGGCTATTATGCTTGTATTCACATACAACCTATACGAGACTCTTCCTGCCATAGTCTCTGGTGTATGCAGTACATGCCTTAAACAATACAGGTTTTATACAAGCAATTAACTTACTACTACTTTTAGATTTATTTCCTATAACAGTACATGCAAGAGTATTACTAACCTGCCTCACATCGCAACCCCTCCACGTGACATCCATGGGCCTCCTGCTTCATAGCCCACTCACTTGCTGCTGTGAAGGACATAAGAGGAATATTTTGCCATACCTATCCATAGTATACATGAGCTGGCAATTATTAAACAGGTAGTGGACTGATACTTACACACGGCTGGGATCTCCCCTGTCCTCCTAGCCTCTTGGATCCACTAATCCAAGAGATGCCCCTTTCGCCACTTCAGGTCGGTATAGTGATGCCTGACCTGCTCACTAGTTGGGGGTATGCCAGTGGCACTGGTGAGGTCACAGATGAGACAGTCCCAGGCTTCTGCATTATATTGGCAATCCTGGTACTGGCCCTGCAGCAGTCTCTGGTCATGGTCTTTTACAAGGAGTCCTGCCATGACTCTGGACTCCTGGATGCCCCATATATATATATCTATATATATATATATATATATATATATATATATATATATATATATGGATCTACCTCACTTGGTCGACATTTCATATGGTCGAATATTCATTTGGTCAACAGTTCATTTGATCGACAAGCATTTTAAGTGGGGGGCTGTGCCCCCCACACCCCCCCTAACTATATATATCAACTCCAGGGTTGCACAACATTGGGGAAGGGGGCAAATGCTTGTCGATCAAATGAAATGTCGACCAAATGAACTGTCAATCAAATGAAATGTCGACCAAGCCCATATACATATATATATATATATATATATATATATATATATATATATATATATATATATATATATATATATATATATATATACATATGTTGGAATGGGGATAAACACAATTCTATTGAAACACATTCTGTTTAGTTAGATATTCATTGGGATTATTTTACAAGAGAATGTTGTCATTTCAGGAGTTCAGGGACAGTTGCCTTAGAACTGCAGAGGAGGTGTGAGTCCTAGTCAAAGGCATGCTATCAGGAAATATTGAGCAGCTTACAGATGTTACACAATGTTCCTCGAAGAAAACTAGTAAAAAAAAAAGCTGCTGTACCGTTGCAATAAGGGAGATCATAGGAGGAAGTCCAGGTAGGATCCTGCAGTGTCACATAAAGAAAGCCCAACTGTTTCAGCCTCCACAGGTAATGAGGCTCACTTAGAGCATAATAGTCTAGAGGAAGAAGTCCGTCAACAACTAATGAGTATTTAGATGGCTTTATTGAAGACCTTAGTAATGGAGGGAGGTCTAGGTTATTTGAACTGGTGACAAATAAGGGTCTCCCTCTTTTGTCAGTTAAGGGTAAATGCAATATGCAGGGGTACTTTAGAGTAGCCAGTAAACCAGTATGTTTTTAATTTCTGGGAGGAAAATGTAATACCCAGTGAAAATCCACTTGGATGTGAGGAGAACAGGAAAATTCCAAACAGATAATGATCAGACATCAGTACTGAACGTTGGACCCTGGAAGATATGAAACGAAGATTTCAAGTGCTTATATACCACATGTTTGTATGTGTGCGACTGTGTGTGTGTGTGTGTGTGTGTGTGTGTGTGTGTGTGTGTGTGTGTGCACGCGCGCGCGTGTGTATGCGTGTGTGCACATGTGTGCATGCGCGTGTGTGTGTTTGTGTGTGTGTATGTGTGTGTGCTCGTGCGCATGTGTGTGCACATGTGTGGGTGTGTGTACGTATGTGTATACATCTGCATGTTTGTGTATGTGTGTTTTGTATGCGGACATGTATGTGTGTAGACATGTGTCAAGTGGCCAATAACTTTACTATATTCAGTTATACAGTGTGATAGTAGTGTCATTTTATTCATTTTGCATTACCACTTTTTCTTCTTGTTGGCTAGTTAATTTGAGTGTTGGATCAAAATTGTAAATGTGGTGACAGGAACTATAGAATAGAAATTATGCAGATGATGCAAATGTACTGTTTTTCAATTATGACTAAATGATTATCCTTTTTGCTGTTAACTTTACAGTTTTGAATGAAATAAATTATCTTAACTACTGATATCATTTTTTTCTTTTATATTTGTACCTAAGACATAAACAGTCTCTTTATATTTATATCTATGCATCTGTCTCTCTGTTTACCTGCTTTGTGTGAGTGTGTGTGCTGGTGTGTGTGTGTGTGTGTGTGTGTGTGTGTGTGTGTGTGTGTGTGTGTGTGTGTGTGTGTGTGTGTGTGTGTGTCTGAAATGACCTATTTACTCAGCTAAATATTGTGACAGCAGTCTTATTTAGTGTTACATCATTTTAATCCTATTATCTAGTGAATTTGTTTATTCTGATCAAAACTTCTAATTTGAACAACAGGAGACATGACCTATGAGAAGAACCTTAATCAGATGATGCATGTAGTATTTTGTGTTATGGACCCACAACTCCATGTTTGCTTTATAGTGTTAAGTGAAATAAATAAATAAATAACATCTTAAAAACTCATGACAGTTTTTCTAAACTTGGGTGTAACTCAGTTTCTCTACACCGCTTTCAGATGAATTTGTTTATTACTCACCAGTTTGCATACAGAGAGTAGTACATAATGCACTTATACAACACCTAAAATCAGATACATGCAGCTCTGGAGTGATCATCCAATCAGATACAGCACCTAAATGCAGACACATGCAGCTGTTGAGTGATCATCCAATCAGATGCAACAACTAAAAGCAGATACACGCAGTTTAGAGTGATCTACCAATCAGGCAAATATGATCTCATTGAGGGTTTACTGAGCCTGAGACTAAGTTGCAGCAAAATTTGTACATATAGATTCCACACTCATGACTTCAATTATAGGCATGTGGTTTACCTTCATAACAGCAAAACACAGTGGTGCGATTGCTCATATGAGCGAATCGTAACCACGAAACTTAAAACAGCGACAGTTGTACATGATCGAAAATCAGCAAATCAAAAATCCGATTCGCTGATTTTCAAACATTAATGTCAAAAAAATAATTAGATAAAGTGTAATGCAGGGGGGCAAGCCCCCCTGCACCCCACACCCCCCTACTATATTATTCTAACTCCGAGATCGCACTACAGTGGGCAAAGGAACCATTTCCCAATCCCCACTATAGTGCAATCTGCCCCGGAATTTCGAATGTGTAATGAGTGAATCTTCCTGTGCATTCGCTCATTGCACATTCAAACCTTTTTCCATTCGGCGTTTGCAAACTTCGCAAACTGCCTTTCCGAAAATTGCTGTTTGTCTTTGTGCAATATGCACATGTAAAGGTAAACCTCAGCATGTCATTGGGTTCATTCCCAAATCCTGTGAATTTCAAGGTCTACTGGTTCCAATAAACCTATTACTTTCTACTTGATAAATTAATATTCATGCTGCAGTTCTGCTCTGAACTGATGACAGCAGTCACAAATCTGTTATATGAAATTACCCTCGGAGGCCTGAGATGATTTAGTTCGTCTTTCATTATAAGACATGGTTTGTCAGGGTGTCAGTTTAGATACCTGGCATCTTTAAGCCAATTGGCAAAAAAAAAAAAAGACACCAGCTTTCAAATTTAACTGGTGCCTAATACAATGGCATAGTATATAAGTCTGGATGAGGTAAAATAATTTAAAGGTGTTCTTCAGAGCCTGGACTTTGTTTCTTCAATCTTTAATGTTGATGCAGTGTCTGCATTTGCACAGAATGCCAGCTGCACTTCTGCATTTTGCATTAGGTGGTGTAAAGATGGTAGGTGACTCACATGCTTAATACTCTTGGACATTATAGTCTCACTTAAATCTTTCCAGATGTCAGCTGAGTTCAGGACAGCACTTTAAAATCACATTGAATTCTTTAGTTATGAGGGATCTGCAAAACACATTACTCTCAGAGAACTGGTATAGCACTATATACAATACATCTCTGAATATAATTTTGCATAAATGTTTTACTCTTACTTCATTGACATTTCTAGATGGCAGTCTTAAAATTATGAATGGGGGTAAGTTCATCAGGAAATGCACTGATGTATGAATCTGATTTATTTTTTACAATATTTGACTAGAAAAATATGTTAGGCTTATTAGCAGCCACAGAAAAAGAATTGAAAGGTTAGAAAGTGTGACTGATGGACAACAGACATTCAGAATAAGGGGTGATGAAAGGACACAATGAGATCTGCACGTCAGGTAGAATAACATGAAAATTTAAAGTTAAACAATAACACTTTCCTGTTATATTCAAGTATGGTTCTTGGTGAACACTCTATTGAAAAAAGGAACAGTAGGAGTAATAAAAGTGTTTCAGTTAAAAACTGACAGCACCAGAAAAGAAATAAAGTAGGTCAGCCAGTTGCATAATACTTTCCAAAGCAATTTATTGCAAGCTTAAGAACGAAGACATAAAACAGTTCACAGTATAATAGAATTTGAGCTAAAGAGATGCTGATTTAATGCAAGTGCCTTCAGCAATAATGATTTGGTGAAAAAAGCACATTTTCAAAAATAAATTATAATCAACAGGATGACTGACGGCCAGGCTTGTAAATATTTTCCTGCACTGCAAAATCACTTTAACTGAAGCATCGATTCTTTGTTGGTTTTAATGTATTTCCTTCGCTCTTCAGGTATAGTAAAGTGCATTTAAGCTGTTGGAACTCACTTTAGCTTTAAAAATGCAGACCTGCCCATTAAAATGATTTCCAGGAAAATCTGTTTCTTAACTTTGAAGCTAGACTCATGAGGAAGTGGGCAACTTCAGATTTGCTATAGTACCCCTCCAATATCCCCTTTAAATATTTGATGCATTCTAAGCTAAAGAGTAAGATAGCTTGCCCTGTTCACATTTTTCCACGAGGAGTCATGAAAGCTTGTCCTGTTCACATTTTTCCATGAGGAGTCATTTAAATTATAACTTAAATTTAAAAAGCATGTATATTTTCCAAGCTGATGCCTGGAGCATATAACAAAAGTATGCAGTATGAATTATATTATCTGTAAAGCTGTCATGTCATAACTGCTGCTAAACAACATTTTGTTGTGTCAAAGTCTGATTGCAGTCAATCTGTTAACATTTTCAGTGTCCTACAATCACACATCTTTCACATTGCCTTGAGCTACAATTAACGGGAGTCCCCATGAAGTGGAAAAGCCACATAAAACAGCAGGGAGAGGATGGGAGGATGCAGAGGAAGTGCTGATTGGATATGGGATGTCCTAAGGCAGGAGCGAGAATTTCCTTATCCTTAATAATTAAATGACACACACACATAGAGTTACTTAGCATGCCCTGCCCTGTTTACAAGATCTAGATAATAATTTTCACATTCCAGTAGCATTAGATTATTTCAAACTCAGATGACTTGATAGCCCTTATTGTAATTTTACTTATTCAACTTTTTTTGTCAAAGCTTGCTTACATAGACATTGAACTGCACAGCTGAAATGTAAGAAAGTCATGCTTCTGTTGAAGCTTTGTTTATGCATTTCAGAGTGGATGACCAAGTCTTTTTTGCATCCTCACTTTATAAAGTATTTATGTGTTGTGCATTTTAAAGATATATTTTTGCCCTTACTGCCTGTAAAAAGTCCATGATAGCGAGATGCTAACTTTTGTTGTGACATTTTATTAGTATTTGTCTATGAGTACCTTGTTGTCTGGCAGTTGGCACACAGGGTTAAGACAGTGATCTGTAGGTCCTGTGATGCAGAGTTTGATTCTTCTATCCATTGTTTGTCTACTCTGTGACCTTGAGCAATTGACTTAGCCTGATAGGGAATTTGAACCAGGTTCCTCAATTCCTCAAATGTCCCCTAGACTATAGGCCTATTAACATGTGAACCTATTTAACTAAGTATATAATCTGAGAAGCTGAAGAAAGACAATATCTATCTATCTATCTATCTATCTATCTATCTATCTATCTATCTATCTATCTATCTATCTATCTATCTATCTATCTATCTATCTAGCTAATCTATCTAGCTGTGTATGTATACTTACAAAATCAGCAGTTTTGCTTTCCATATGAAGGTGTTAGCTTGTCCTATACCATTGTTCCTTAGAAACTGCAGAAGTGCACTGTGTACTTATATATATTCAGTTATCCCAGAAACAATCCTCAGTTACTCCATCCCAAGTAAATAATCCAAAAGTAAAGAATGTTACTGCAACTATGCATAATTATTCAGAGTGATAGAGGGTGGATAGCCTTAATGTTAGATTTATCACTCCTTGAGGTGTTACTGTAGCAGTAGTCATGCTTTAAAGTGTCTGTACTGTTTACATCAGACAGGATCACTTTAACAGTAACTCAGAGATTCTGGTAAGAATTCTGAATGTCTGCCTTTAGGACCATAAGACAACTTGTAAAATATCTTATGCAGAAATATTTTTAAATGTTATGTTCATATTGTTTTAGTAGAATGTGGCTACATCTGGCTTTTAAAGGTTTAATATATTTATAATAACAAAAGGCAATGCAGTGGTCTAACCATTTGGACATGGCTTGATTATTGACTTCTAGGTCTTCTTTGCCTCTCTTCAGTGAAGCAATAAGTTGATGAATTTTCCTTTTTTTGGTTGCTAGAATCACACCTAAATGTCTATATCCATTCAGCTGGTGATTTTGATGGTCACCATAATTTTGGAAGTGTGCATACAAAGAGCAGTTGATTTTATAGATTTATTTGTTTTTACAATAATATTTTAGGTTTTCTACAGATACAGGTGATTTAAATAATGTCCTCCATAAGTCAGTATTTTATAAAAAAAATGAATTTAAATAGACTGATTAATGACCAATTCTTTGCATATGAATATAGGGGCAGTTTTTTTACAGAGACCATTTCATTATGTAAAATAAATAAGGTGACTCACACATGAAGGCCTTTAACTCGAAATGGTGACTGGGTGATTTATTTGGCTACCTGTAGCTGTTCTGTGTTTTATGTGGGACAAACATCAAGGACTTTAAAATTCAGAATATCTGAACATCTGAGTGACATCAGGCACAAAAAGATTACACATGCCCTATATAAACATACTTTGGTACATAAAAATGCATATTTTATTTTTACTGTAAGTGATAGAATCATTGGACAGAGAACCAATAAATCAGGTTGGCATCAAAAATTAAACAACAAGGAGAAAGAATGGATTATCAAACTGGGGACATTGTTTTAATCAGGTCTTAATGAATATCTTTAAGTGTTTTGCCAAATTGAATAATTAATTAATCAAGTTTGATATTCATATTCAACAAACTATTAAGAAAACCCACCAAAAGCTAGGTATGCTGTATAGGAATAATCACTTTCTCTCCAACTCTACCAGGCAAACTCTGGCCTCATCTTATCTTCTTCCTTCCTTATTATACAGAGCCCCCCTCCTAACCAGCCTGTCCACCTCTATCACCTCTAAACTAGAAAACTGCTACAACAAAATCTCTAAATTTGCCTCTAAATCTAAAAATACCACCCATTACTGCCTAACTATACAATCCCTGGATTGGCTTGAACTCCCAAACTACCTAAACTATCTCCAACTCACTACTGCACATAGACTCATATTTCACCCAACAAAATGTCCCGCTCTAACTAACATTGTTCCCACTTATACACCCAACAGAGCTCTCAGATCTGAAAATCAGAACTTAATTACTATCCATAAACCTAAACGTCCTGCTGCCAACTTCTCCTATCTTTCTCACTAGGCAAACAATGGAATTCCCTTCCCTCCACACTAAGAACCATACAAAACTCAGAAAACTTCAAAACCCAACTCTTTAAACACCTGTCCACTAAATGGAAATGTACCTGCCTTCACCCAACCTAATCTAAGGGGGTTCTCTCTCTCTGGTTCCCAAGCTCTATAGCACTCATAGTTATCTTCTTATGAGCCCATCTAAGCTCTCAATATTTTCTATAGCTTCTATCTAAGCTCTCAACAACTCCTACAGATACCCTCACACAGCCCAACCTTGTAAATATTGTAAATAGCATTCTACTGTTGATGTGTGTATGTAAAGTGTGTTTACATTTTCTTAGAAGGTTTGTATGTAAACTGTCTCTACACCTAACACATATCTGTTTTCCTCAAATGAAACTGTATGATCCCTACCTTCAAGCTTAATAAATTTGTTAACTATGCATGATATTGAATGTGTAGCTATTCTACATAATGTATCTTTAAAATTAACTATCAGTTGTATCTAAATTGTATAATGCATCTTGGAGCTTTTCACCACGGGCATCCACTGAAAATGGATCAATTCGGCCCAGTGGATTTCCCCAGTAATCAAGCTGCAAATAAATAAATAAATAAAGTAAGCTTCATTCATTGGTAAACTATATAAGGGAAATGAAGTGAATAAATTTCTACTGCACTGAAGAAGGCTTTGTGTTTTTACAGCTGAAACCGGTCTGTTTTGTCTCCTTTTCATGCTTTTGAGCTAATAAATACAATAATTTATGCTACAGTCTGCTGACTCACAATTCTTTACTGCTATAAGGTCTTTTGGAGCTGTGCAGTTGCCGTACTTGCAGGGGATGATTTATCTACAGATGATTTCTTTTTTTCCCCTGCTGTTGGTCTTCGCCATGCTGTGCATCAGGCACACTTTTTTCTGAAGAGGATTCCTTATTGTTATACTCGTGGATGAAGCTTAATATCTGATGGTATATGCCCTGAAGTTTGTAACCTGGATGCTGTTTCTGTTTGAACAAGATATATGCCTTTAATCACATTTTAAGATAATTTTGAGCAGTTTATATATCAGGGCTGGAACGGATTTTCTGAACAACATAAGAGACTTTGCAACCTTACAACTTTTAGGATGTGGAAATACCCACTTTATTTATGAACTTCCCTAGGATCACCCTGGCTAGCCGAAATAATCATCTCTACAAAAAAAAAAAAAAAAGTTGGGTTAAACTATACCCTGTTTTTATTTTGGACAGAGTTTAACAATTGTTCAAGTGTGATTGGACCTGCAGTAACTTGCTTACTTTTCCTGCTACAGTTTTCGCTAGGTTGGGGCATGTTTTACAATGTTTAAGCTGTAACCAAAAAAGTGGTTAATTAAATTAGAACTGAGGACACTTAAGGGTCTGTTACTAGGGACATCAGATGCCTGAACTGCAAGCATTTGAAACCATACAGGCTTGTGGCTGCTCCTCAAAATTTATGCCAGGTGGGTCGTTTATATTTGGAATCCAGTCTAACTATTTTTTGTCTTTCTTAATAAGGGACTGTATGCCAGTTCTACATTTTTGCATGATATTGGGCACCATTTTATAATCTGTGTCTGCTTACCCATGGTGTGTTTACAGGACTTGGCATGGTTTTAGTATATACATCACATTGAATGTGTTTTCTCATAATTTCTGAATATATAGAGGAACAAGTAAAGATACAGGGTCACAAGTTCGTTACATCTGTTGAACTTTATTGCATTTCATTTTCTGATGACAGAAGGACACTGGGGAATATGTTTAGCTGAAACTATATGTAATACATGAAGACGAGTATATACCAAGTTCGAATGGGCACCATCTTACAATCTGTAGTTGCTTAGCCATGGCCTGTGTACAAGTCTTGGCATAGTTTTGGTGCATACATTATACTAGAACTACTCTATAAATCTGAATGGAAAGTGTTTCTTCATGTTTTTGGGTATACAGAGGAACAAGTAAAGATACAGGGTCGCAAGCTCATTATATTTTTTGTTGAAGTTTACTGCAGTTTGTTTTTGAGTGCAGAAGGATATTGGGGAATGTGCTTGGCTGGAAATCACATGTAACACATGAAGGTGCATATATACCAAGGTCGGATGGTCGCCATTTTGTCTCATTTGGATTCAATTTGTTTTTGAAATGTGGACTTAATATATAACGCATCTCATGGACAAATTAATACAAGAACTTTGTTAATACATATTTTTGATTTTTTTTTTCAGATTAGAAAACTATATAACTTTGTTCTTGAGGCCGGAAAATGGAAATTGTTTCACAATTTATATATTTGTTTATGGGCATTTAGCAAATGAGCACAGTTTTCAACTAAACCAAACCAGGGTTAAACATAATACCTATTTTTGAACTCTTGGTAAATAATTGTGTTTCTAATTTACAAATTTTTATGGGCTAAGCAAGTAAAGTATTGTTATCAACAATCTTTTGATTTTTTTAAATTTTGATGCATGGTTTTATAACTACATTTGAGGTTATTGAACTAAATAACCTTATTGTTGACATCACTAGCCATTAATATTCATTTTTGAATTTATAACAGTATATTAGGTTGTGAGCATTTTTCATGTATTAGCTTAGATAAATGGAAGTGAAACAGATTAAACAGTGCACAAACATTTTTTATGGTATGAATATATAGGGAACAATGCTATAGCAGGCAACTGTTTATTACGCAATATAATTTTGGTAATACCCATGATTCATACATATATATTTTTTGTCTTTAAGCTACTGGCTTCCTGAACTGGGTATTAGTGAACCTACATAAGGATTTGCACCTTATATCCTAATCTTTTTCATTTTAAAATGGAGACCTATGAATCTATATCCAATATATATAATTTTTTTGTCCACTAAGTAAACCAATCCACATTTATTATAACTGGATTTTGACCCATTTTGGGACTTGGTCTATGAATAAATATTTCATATAATAAGGATTTTTCCCTTAAACCAGGTACTCTGAGGACCCTACATAGTTGGCAGAAAGTATATTCATATTGGGGAAGTTTATTTCATTGCATTATTAGCACTTATTCTACATTTGGATGTTGGCTTTATGAACATTATTAATAACCTTCCTTGATCCATGGTTGGGTTGTTTGTTTGATAACCATTACTGATGCATGACAAAGACTATTACAATTTGTGCCTTTTGAATATGGTGACTATGGGCTTAGCGCTGCTTATTAAAAGTATTTTTCAGCAGGGGCTAATATTGCCCTTTGTCTTTCCATATACATATTTTATAATTGTGGAGCTATTGATTCATTGGTTGTTGTGACTTAGCACTGCTTTAAGAAATATATTGAGGAGCAGAGGCTATATTGTCCACACTCGACCCTTTTTTTTTACATTTATATGGCATATGGCCCAAAGACGTCAGTGTGTTGAGACTTAGCACTGCTTTGAAAAACACATACAGCAGCAGGGGTTAATATTGTCCACACCTGTCACCTCAGTTCTAACATTACCACAAAGGTTAATTTCTTTACAAATTTTATAATTATGTGTTGTGACACAACATCTCTTGTAGAAAGATATTGAGGAGCAGGGACCATATTCTTTACTCTTGACCTTTTTCATATTGATCTGGCATATAGTGTCACAAAGTCAGTGTGTTGAGATTTAGCACTGCTTTGAAAAAGTACATACATATATATACAGAGGAGCAAGGGCTAACATTGTCCACACTTGACATATCCATATTTGGATTGGTACATGAACATAGTATTCCAACTAAGGTTGTTATATGGTTAAAAACAATAATATATTAGTTCAATGCAATCATTGGATCAGGTCTAGCTATTTCTTTGATTATTCTAACAGTAAGATTCATATTTCCAACCTCTGGTGTTAGAATAAAAGGACAGACAGCATTTATTTTTGTATTTTTATTAACCAACAATGGATCATACTAACCTGCTACAAGTTCTGCCCTCAGATAGGGATGATTTGGCCATTTTTGGCCTTGGCAACATAGCAAATCAAAATGGGCTGGAGGATTTAGCCCTAGAAAATACCTGTGAGGTGCAGTTTCTCAAACTGAATAAAAGTATGAGGACCCTTTGGACTAACGTTTGGCATTCCAAGCTTTTCAAGGCATATATAACTAAGGGTATCACACCACGGGAATTAAGGGTATGTATACAGCCATCGGTTCCAAATATTGACACCACTCTCACAGAACAACGGACTGAGGATCAACAAAGAGCCTCTATGAGCTTTGTTGAAATCTTAGCCTCTCACTATGAGAGAACAATTGACAAAGATATATTAGAAATCACACAAATGTGTGTGGATATTCAGAAATTTGAAGGACAGGAACCTTAAAGCACCTGTCTTAAAAAACTTAGTCAGGATCTGCTAACTTTAGAGCAGCAATTAAAGGACAGAAAAATGAAAACATTTCACAGGGACTCAGCCAATTATGAGGGGGGGGGGTCATCCCTTTTCAAGCAACAGACATGTGAGGTTTGAGCAAACACACAGAAAGGTGGCCAAAAGGAAAAGTCCCAGATCCATCCTCAAAAATCCTTCCTCATCCAGTTATGATACTTCTGGGGAAGAATCCTCGTCAGGTTTTGAGCCTGATGCACAGCATGCCCCAGAATTTCCAGCCTCAAAATGAAGTAATACCTCTATCCCTTTAGGAGTAGACAAAGGAGGGGGGGCAGGAAACATCACAAAAGTGGAAGGATTGTTGAAACTGATGGTACAGAAATAGTAGAGAATAATGTATTGAACATATCATCCACTCCTTTGTCACCCACCCAAATAAAAATTCTTAATAAAGGTCTTAATTTTATACCTGGCTTTTATGTGTCTGAAAATACATTTGCACAAGATATAACTGCATTTTGTAGACTGCTTAACCTCAGATTATTTTTTCCAAACAGCAACTAATCCTGAATTGCAGGATGGTTTCAAATACCACAAATCTAATTTTATGCCAGCAATGCATCACAATGTGTTAATCTTTCAGAATTGCATTCTCAAAGACCTGCATTTCAATTTTAGGGAATTCCATGACAAATCAAACAATCTCTCAAAGATTGAAATGGATACAATCCATGAACTTGAAACTAACCATGATTTGGCAATATTGTCTGCAGATAAGGGTTGTGCAGTGGTGGTACAGGATTGGACCCAATATAATATGGAAGCTATGAGACAGCTAGCTGATAACCATTACTATACTCATATGACATTGGTCCCAACTCCTGGTTTCAACAAACAAATAGACCAGTTTCTGACATCAACTAAAAACAAGGGAATTATCACGGACAACACACTACACCACCTGACAGTGCCCGCCCCCCATCCAGCCCATACATATATTTTTTTACCCAAAATACACAAGACTCTGGAGGATCCACCTGGTAGACCCATAATTTCAGGTAGGGGATCACTCACAGAACCATTATTCCAGTTCTTGACACAGTATCCACAACCACTTCTAAAATGGGTTAGGGCCCACATTCAAGACACAATGGAATTCCTTAAAATTATCTCAGACATGCAGCTTGAGCCTGGGTGGTTACTTTGCACCCTGGATGTTTCTTCATTGTATACCAACATTCCTCACTGGATGGGGCTTGAAGCATTGGACTACTGGTTATATAAATCAGAGCTGTATCAGCCGAGTTTTAACACCTTTTTACTTTGCCTGGCTGAACACGTTCTTATGAAAAATGTATTTTATTACCAAAATAAATGCTACCTACAAATACAAGGCACTACCATGAGAGCTTCATTTGCTCCCATATATGCTGATTTATTTATGGCCTACATTGAGGAACAGCTCATCTATGATAACTCACACAACATCTACCTAGATGAGATTGACATTTGGAGAAGATACTTGGATGACAGCTGGTTAGTATAGAGATCAGACCCAGAATACCTTATGGAGTTTGTCTAATATCTAAATGGCAACAGATGGGGTATTTAATTTACTGTCACTTATGACACCAATAAGATCACTTTTCTAGATGTCACAGTAAGTAGGAATGATGACCATACTCTAACATCTGAAGTATATCGTAAATACCCCCAATATAATTCACTTCTCCATAGTACCAGCTTTCATCCTCCACATATATGCAGAAATATCCCAAAATCACAATTTTTGTGAATGAAATATATATGCTCAAATGATGCTACTTATGAGGTATATCAAGAAGATCTTACTACCGGGGGCGTGGCTAGCATGAGCTCTGAGTAGCAGCCTTTTACTTCAGCTCTGTCTATTCAAATTACTTTTGACAGGAATTTTTTAAAAATACTATCTTAATAGAGGAAATTTTTATATCATTGGATTCTTTATATAGTATACTAGGATACTGTTAAAAAAAGTGTTGATACTATTAATTTTCCTGTCAAATCAGTAGTAAGAAGTTCTTTCTCATCAGTCAACATGAGCTTCACAAAAACTTCACATACTATCATAACTTTTAAAAAGGAGCTGCAATCTTTGTTAACTAACATCCAAGAGTTAACTTCCAAAACAGACAGAATAGATATGAAATTGGATACTTTTAAAGAAAAATCTTCAAAACAGATGGACATTCTTCATGAGGATATGCAGCAGCAAAAACAACTAATTTCTGGGATAGAAACAGTATTAGATGACATGGAAACTCGGATGCAGGAAGGTGAGCAGAACATAGAATTTATTTTAAAGCAAAATACATTACTTCAAACAAAAATAGATGACCTTGAAAATAGGTCCCATCGTAATAATGCAAGAATATTTGGCTTACCTGAGAATATAGAAAATAATAACATGAAGAAATTTCTGACATCTTGGATACCTGAAGTTTTAGATCTTCCTGAAGCTCTATCCTATGGAACTGAGAGAGCGCACAGGTCATTGGTTTCATCAAAAAATAGTAAAACTAACTCAACAAATCTGTAATTGTCAAATTTTTATCTTCACATGACAAAGAAATTGTTCTTAAAACTGCTTGGTCTAAAGCTCCCAATCAAAATAAAAGACAGTTTGATACGCTTTGACAATGACTATTCTCATTTGATATTATCTAAAAGAAAAGTTTTTTTACCACTGATAGAACTAAAGAAACATCTAATAAAAACACAACTACTATTCCCTGCTAGACTGAAAATCTTTCAGCAAAATACTACAAATATATTTGAAGACGTAGATTCTGCTCTTTCATTAAAACAAACAAAATACTAGCAAAAGTTGAAGATATGGAATGGATAAATACTAGAACAAAAAGACTTGCTGAAAATGGAACATGGATTAGTACAGAACAAAACAAAAAAAACATAAGAAATTACTTTATCTTCACAACATACAAAACTAATAATATTTGAACTACATAGAAAAAAAACCCAGACGTTGGGGGGGAAAGAAACTGAGACAACTGATAAGTTATTATTTAAATATTTTCCTTTCTTGCTACATTGAACACGTTACAATATATTCTTTAATTTCCTTGTTTAAAATGAACATCGAGTAGTTCTATTGCATGACTTATTTAATTGCAAGGATGTTTGCTATTTCATAAAGTCGCTAGAGTAGTTTGTTGATTTTATCTTTCATCTTTTGGTTATTGTGGAGAGTTATGGTGTTGTGGAGATTGTTCTTGTTGTAGAACAGAGGCAAGGCTGGCTGGTGTTGTTCAGCAGTGATATATGCCTAGCATGTGAATGTATGGATGTTTCTTTGATGTTCTTTTGTTTGTGGGATGTGTTGCAGCTTGTGGTGACTGCAGATGGTGTTAATGATGTTTGCTATATGTTTTGTTGAATATGTAAGGCAAAAATGGTTGTCGTTTGCAACATTGTAGGTTATGGACTTCTAGTCTTGTTTCATGTAACTCTTCTCGTGTTCTAGGATCATTGAGATAGTAGTTGCTTATGACTTTTAAATAAGCTGCCTTGTATAAATAGAAGTGTTCTTGTTTTGTAATTGTATCAGTTACCCTCACTTATTTTACAGTTGGGTTGTGTTTAGTGGTTTGGTGGTAGTGCAAAAGGCTAAAGTATGGGAAGTTTTGGTGAGGGATGTTATGAACGTAAAATACTGTGGTGGTTTTGGTGAGGGATGTTATGAACGTAAAATACTGTGGTGGTTTGCTTCCGTTTTTTTTTTTCCTCTGCCTTTCTTTTCAGGATACCAGGTCTGTGTGCGATAGGTAAGGCTTTAGCTGCTCAAAAACTTCAATTTAAAATGTATACTTACATATCCCACTGAGATAATCTTGTGTGTTAATCTTACCTAATGGGGCTTGCGATCAGACAAGAGAAGCCTCTCCAAATATAACTGTTTCCTCCTGCTCTCAACACTTAAATCCTGACATAACAAACTGAACCTTGAACTGGCAAGATTACAACAGTCGCATAGAACCTTCAAATGCATATAATAAAACGGGATCACCTTCACTACTTTTATTATAGATCTGAGAAGAGAAGTTTAAAGCCATTAAATTACTTTTTTATCATACCCTTGAAAATGAAATGTTTAAAGAAAGAGACTGAGGGAAACGGATAGAAAAAGCATGAGTAATAAACATTAACTTACACCAGAATAATGACGGCTGTTTACTACTATCTTTATTACAATCTTTATTAATTTTACTAATTTTCATATTGTAAGTGTATAAAAGTGTTCCTTAAAGGTTTATGCAATCATTATGATTCTGTTGAGAAGCAGGTTTAGATTATCCCATTCCATACACACACACACACACACACACACACACACACACACACACACACACACACACACACACACACGCAGACACAGACACTCACACACACACACACACACACACATACACACACACACACACACACACACACACACACACACACACACACACACACACACACACATGCATACACACACACATATACACATATATATATGAAACGTAGACCTGCTTCAGTTATGAAGGTGTATCCCACTACTGTAATTGGTTCAATATTAATATGTCTCTCTGAAATCAACATCCCGATAGTGCAGTCAAGGAAAGCTTGAACTTTTAAGTTACTTACTTATGTTTAAGAATAATTCAGCAAAGTGTGCTTTTAATATTCAGTTCCTTTTACTTGACTGCACTTTATTGGTACCCTTTGCAACACAAACATTTCTTTACCAATTGTAATTTTGTAAAGATTGATTCTTGCTTACAAATAATATATACATTTTAATATTATACACATATAAATATATCAGTTATTTTAGTTTTATTGCAATAAATATTTCTAAAGAGTTTTCATGTTATGAACTGCATTGGAACTGTTACAATTAATGAATAGTTATAACAATGTGATAAGTTAAACAGTTAAGACACTAAGATAAATAATATTACAATAGAATATATAAATATATATTTATACACTGGTTCATCAAAGTCAGTCTATATATTTGCAATATACTTCAGAACAAATGGATATTCGATTACTGTTTCATGGATTGAAGTTTTAATAGAAATATAGTTTTACCTATTTGATTATTATACTAGAACAAATTGAAACTGTTGTTTGACAAATATTATTTAGTAATATACTAAATGAATTATTATGGTTATATTTTACTATTACTTATACAGTTCAGATGAAATATATTTAATGTGTAGATATTTTATTAATGTTGTATCTTGTTTATGTAATTCTTGTGTACTAATAGTATACTAATATGGTGTTTTCATATGAAGCCACATTAATTCTAAGTATATATTTCTTATTAGGCAGTTGCTGAATAGAGGTTGTTATTGGTTAGAAGGTTAATTTGAGTGATAGTATTTCACTCAAATTGGGAGTTTTATACTCCAGGTGGGTTCTAAGGGGTTATAATATTTGTGATTTTTATTATCAGAGTTTTATAACATTTATTCTTTTGACATTCTCAAACACAGATAAAGAAATAAATAATATTTTGCATTCATCTCTATTAGACATTAAGCATAATCAATTATACAGCATTCCTACATGTATTAATAATAAAGTAATTTGGTCAGTAACTTTCTTATATTTTCCATATTCCTTTAAATGAACTCACTAAGAGGTATTTCTCTAAACATAAATGGACTAAACAATCCTAGAAAGACGGGTAATTTATTTATATTCATCAAATTACATAAATCTCAATTAATTTTTTTTACAAGAAACACATTTAATAAATGAGGATATAGACAGAATAAATAATAAATCATATAAAGTACTAGTAAGTTCAGAACACACTCAAAAAAAGAGGAGTTGCAATACTATGGAACAATTCTTTGCCAAGCCCAAAAATAATTGACACATTTAGAGATGATAAAGGAATATTTTGCCTTGCTTCAATTGAATTAACTAAGAAGATTTATACATTAGTAAACATATACTGGATCCCAGGAATAGGAGCTAACACTGTGAAACAGCATTTAGACTTTATTATACAATTATTTAAAGGGAACATAATACTGGCAGGAGATTTCAACTGTATTCTGAGCAACAAAGATTCATCCTCAAGTAATAAAAAAAAAATCACACCATCAGCTAAAAAATTAAAGGAATTCTTAGACATATATTTATTAAAATATATAAATCATTTTGCAAATCCCAGTTCCTTATTATATACTTTTTTCCCACAGACATAATACATTTTCTAAGAAAGATAGAGGGCGGGATTTATGAAAGCTTGCACGAAGTTGGAGAGTAGAGTAAGATGTCAGACTGGCAATATGTCTGCCATGCTGTTAGAAAAATGTGTATTTGAATACATGATAAATGCTAGTTTAAAAGCAAAGTAGTATATAATGCATTTTATTCTATTAATCATATAGTAGTAAAATTAATTCATGTCTAAATGTGAAGTAGTTTTGAAACTGCAGTGTGGCTTGAAGCAAAAGCTGATCTCTGACCCTGACAGAATGCTAGCTTAGCAAGTTTTAATGTTTATGCTTTTCATAAGTGATTATCTGCTGGGTCAGGAAATTAAATGTGTGAAATAATGAAATCTTCTGCTCTTTCCTGTTGGAATGATCTGGCCTTGTATATGTGTTACTTAGATAGCACACAGCTGTGTGAGGAAGTGTAACAGAGAACAAAGACATGCATTAAAAGACTGAAGCTGCTATTGTATTCAAACATATGAAACCTTGAACAAGTAACTTTACAGAAAGACATTATGACTGACCAGCTGGATAGCAAGGCCATATTGTATCTAGAGGAAAAGTTTTTTTTAAAATATACTGCATCAGCAGATTAAAAGAACAGAGGCTTGTAAGCTAAAGTGATGTAGATGCCCTGTGACATATCATGTCAGTAAGGTGGGCATAGCTTGAATGTTAAACCTATATAAAATTGTGTGCTTCCTGTTTCATGTCAGACAAAATTCAGTACTTGTACGTTTTTTGCCTCCTGGTGTACACTAGTAAACTTTTGAATCTGAACCTCCTGTGTATTGAATTCTTAATTTTATTTAACAGTTTGGTCCTTCGCAAGATGGAATTCCCTTGGTAAGCTGCAGATCAGAGCATATCGGTGGTCGAATACTGCGCAGGAGAAGTTACCAAAATGGTTCTTCTTGAGTGAAAAGACCTCCGACTGAATTGTCGTGTGTAAAGAGGCTGGCCACTTTCTGATCTGTGGCCGAAAAGCGGAACTTGAACGGTTTTCAATACCTCAGGTAGGAAGAATTTGCCTTTTTTTCTGTTTTAGATCAGGGACTAGGTTACAGTATATTGTTGTCAAGATTTGTTTTGCAGATCAGGGACAAAAGGAAGTACTGTATATTTGGTCATAGATCAGGGTAACAGAATAAGGTAGACAGTTATTCTAGATAAACTGTGAACAGGAACTAAGAACTTGTTATCACGTGATAAAAAAGGGTTACGTAACATTTTCTTTGACATGGGTAATCAGTGCACTAAAATCTCGCGAGATCCGCCCCTAACCGAAGACGCAAAATACATGCAATTACAACGTTCTGATAACGATAGGTATTATACGAAATGGGTTAATAAATATGAATTTGATGGTAAACTAGATAAATCTTCACTAGTTAAACTCTTTAAACAGCTTAAATCTGATGCAGGAGGTCAGGTAAAAAAGCAACGGCAACTAGGCATACCTCAAGCACACAGGTGGATTGAGGAAGCAAATCGTAGAGAGCAGAAGCTTAAAAATTCAAAAACATTATTTTTAGACAAAGAGGATAATAACTTGGTAATAGCGACAGCTCCTCCTCCTCCCTTAACCCCTCCCTTACCCTTTTAAGGATGTGAAGCGAGTGGACAGGCTGGTCCGCCTCCACGTTATCCTGAAGTTTCAGCAAGACCACAACCATTTGTTAGAGATCCTATTGAGACTAGGTCCTGAACACGTAAAACACATAGGGACACAGAATCATACCAAATAGAGAGAAATCTACAGGATGAGAGTGAGGAAGAAATATGCCCACTTATAGAAGTTCTAAATCCTCAGGCAGGACAGGAGGGGCAGGATCCAACACTCTTAGTATATAGACCATGGACACCGGAGGACATCTGGAAGGCTACTGAGGGAATCCCCCATCCGAAAGTTAATTTTTCAAAATTTTTAGAAGATTTACAAGGCATGAGGTTAAGTTACCACTTGAATGGGAAAGAAGTAGAAAAAGTAGTAAGACAAATTATAGGTCCAGATTGGCACATGATTTGTGGCACCTGGAATCCTCATAATGCAGAGCTTAGACCACTCCCACATAGTGACGCAGAGTTAGACAGCAGAGTAAAAGGTCTGACAGACCGAATGTCTGAGAAATGGAAACCCAGAGCAGACTGGACTTGCATTAATCAATGCATACAATAGGAAAATGAGACAATAGATGGATATTATGCTAGACTATTAGAATGTTTTAATAATCATAGTGGTATGTCGGTTCCTGAGAACCAAACGAATGATTCCCCGTATGAACAACAATTAAAAAATGCATTTTTGAAAGGTTGCATTGCACCTATTAGTAGCTTCATTACGAAGCATATGATAGATCATCGAACAGGGAGGCTACAAGCCTTACTCGAATATGCTAGACATGCTGAGAGACATTTTAATAGTAAAAAGAAAAAGAAGGCACAAGTCTTCACTGCTGAAGACGGAGCTGAAGTATTTGTATTACAGTCAGGTAAAAAGGGCAAGAAGAATGCCCAGGGAAACAAACAGTATGACAAACAATCAGAAGATTTTGAAGAGAGGAAGAAGAAAGGTGAACGCTTCAAGTGCGGGAAAAAAGGACATCTAGCAAGGGATTGTAGGCAAAACAAAAAGGTAATCACAGAAGATAAGGGAGATGAAGACTGACTATATGATAGTGAGGATACATCAAATAAAAGTCAGAAATCATCAGGAAAACTTAATAAACAGAAAACAAATGTAAATGTGATAGAAGGAGTAGAGGAAGTGCAAGTAGATATGGAGGATGAAGAAAGTGAAATTTTGGATTTAGCATTATTGAGCTTAGAGCTCTACTTGGCAGATACAAAACTGGAAGTTACACTTCTGGTGGAGGGAAGGGAAGTCAAATTCCTGTGTGACTCAGGAGCATCACGGACTTTGATACACCCCTCCAAGTTACCAAAACAATCCGAATCACCTGATTATATACTAGTAAAAGCCGCAAATGGACAGCTATACAGGGAACCACTTTCCCATGATATAGCAATAACTGACCCTGTTTCAGGTATGACCCAGAGAAGTAAAATAGTTGTTTCTGCAAAGTGTCCAGTAAACCTATTGGGCAGGGACCTTATGCAGATATTTGGCATAGCAGTAGTTCCAACTGTACAAGGTATGGAGGCACAGAGACAAATGGATACCTTTGTAGTGCGACCGGAGGGTGAAACTTTTTACTGGTACAGCCAGGACCTAGTCACGACTGGTCCAGGGGCAGTAACCGAGGAGCTGATGAACGTAGCCATCAGTAAAGCCCCCTCCCTTGACACTGATCGACAGCATTTGTTACACTGTACTCTATACTACTGTACTACACCAGGACCTGATAGAGAATATGAGCAAGAATTGTTTAGAAATCGTGCAACTAGATTGGTTTTGTGTACTTTGTACTGGGATGCTGAGGGGAACAGTGTAGTTAGCTGTTCATTACCTCAAGAATTCCTTGCATTGTATAGATCAAATCGGTTGCCACATGTCAGCTTGACAAAGAACAAAGGTGTTAAATGGGCAGATTTAGGAGAAAAAGTAACAAGATGGGAGAAACAGACTGATTTAGAACTGTCAGAACAAGGGATACAAAAACAAAAACTGAATTGGTTGACACAGACACTTCCAGCTGTACACTTGCAATCTAGCGAGGACAGCTGATTAGCATTTTTATTATAAGAAGAAGAAAAGACCTTATGTGAAATTCCAACAACTCTCTGGTCAACAGGCAAGTCAGATGTAGGACTTATTCGAACAGCAGGACCAGTTACAATTACCCCAAAGTCAGCTTTTAGACCACAGAAAAGACAATACCCTTTGAGAAAGGATGCAGAAATAGGAATTAAGCCTATAATAGCAGCATTACTCAAAGAAGGAGTACTGGTAGAATTTCCTGATTCACCATGTAATACACCCCTATTTCCAGTTAAAAAAGCAAACGGGGAATGGTGGATGGTGCAAGATTTACAAGCTGTAAATAGTGCAGTAATACCTAGAGCACCCACGGTGCCAGACCCACATACTTTGTTAAATGATTTAGAACCACAACAGAAGTATTTCTCTGTGGTAGATATTAGCAATGCTTTCTTTTCAATACCTATACATCCTGATAGTCAATATTGGTTTGCATTTACATTTTAGGGTAAGAGGTATACGTATACTCGACTACCACAGGGATATTGTGAGAGCCCAACAATATTTGCACAAGAAATGGCTAGCAACCTGGCAGGATTTACCCCACCGGGAGGTAGTCAAATTCTACTTTACGTAGATGACATCTTGCTAGCAGCCCCCACCCAGCAACAGTGCAGGGAGGATACTGTAGCATTATTGAAATTTTTAGCAACACAAGGACACAAAGCAAACAAAAGTAAGTTACAACTTTGGAGAAAATAAGTTAGATACCCAGGATATGTAATATACAATGAAGGTAGAATACTAGATGAGGAAAGAAAAACAGCGATTTTGCAAGCACCCAAACCAACAACCAAGAAAGAAATGATGTCTTTCTTAGGAACAACTAATTTTTGTCGGAGCTGAATACCAAATTATGCTTTGGAATCTGCTCCACCGACTGACTTGATATATAAGACACCAATGGCAGCACAAGATATTTTACAATGGACAAGTAAAGCAGAAACAGCTTTCTGCAGGTTGAAGCAATTGATAGCTTCTTCATTAGTTTTAGGACTTCCAAATGATCACAAACGGTTCTTTCAGACCATAGATTGTAAGCAAGGATATATGACGTCAGTATTGACGCAACAACATGGGGACAAGCAATGCCCCATAGCCTACTATTCATCACAGTTAGACCCAGTGGTGCGATATTTGCCTCACTGTGTACAAGCAGTAGTTGCAGCCACAATGGCAGTACAGGCTTCGGCCTCAGTGGTGTTATTCCACCCTCTCACATTGAGAGTGCCTCATGCAGTTGCAATAATTTTACTGCAAGAGAAAGTGGCATACCTTTCTCCTGCTAGACATCTTTCATGTATGACTATACTGCTGAGCCTACCTCATATGACAATTGAACGATATACGACATTGAATCCATCAACATTACTTCCAACTCCTGCGGAGGGCACACCACACAGCTGCCTGCAGGAAATTGAACAGTTAGCTTTACCTAGACAGGATCTTACAGATATGCCCTTGGATAATGCCGAGGTGACATATTACGTGGACGGCTCATGCAGAAGGGGTCCTACAGGGAAGAATCTGGTGGGGTATGCAGTAGTTACAGACACTGAAATTTTAGAAGCTCAATCCTTACCACACAACTTATCTGCACAAGCAGCAGAACTGATAGCTTTGACAAGGGCATGTACTTTAGCAAAAAATAAAAGTGTGAACATATATACTGATAGTCAGTATGCTTTTTCTACAGTACATGTAGTTGCACAACAATGGAAAAATAGAGGAATGATAACATCTAGTGGAAAACCTATTAATCATGCTCAATTTATTTTGGAGTTATTAGAATCTATTCAGTTACCTACCAAAGTAGCTATCTGTAAATGTGTAGCTCATACAAAACAGCAGGATAAGATTTCGAAAGGCAATGCACGAGCTGATGCAGCTGCAAAGCAAGCAGCCTCAGACTCAGAAACCTTACTTTTAAATGAGGAATTACAACCCTCTGAGATTTTAGATTTAGCCATGTTAAAAACAATGCAGATGCTTACTACAAGAGCAGAAAAACAAAAATGGGTAAAACGAGGTGCAATTCTTGAGAATGGACTGTACATTTCCAAAGAAAGAAAACCGATATTGTTGTCTAATTTATTTAGATATGCAGCTTTGTTGAGCCATGGGCAGTGCCATGTCTCAACAGGGGGGATGGTACAGTTAGTGAATCGAATATTCCAAACATACGGATACACAAATTACACAAAAAAATTTTGTGCAGCTTGTCATACTTGTAACAAGCATCACACACAAGGGGCATTTAAAACCAAGCAAGGAAGTTTTCCTATACCACCATACCCGTTCCATACTATTTGTATGGATTTCCTAGAATTGAATAAATGTGAAGGGAAAAAGTTTTGTTTAGTTATTGTAGACATGTTTTCTAAATGGGTAGAAGCTTTTCCAACTAAAAACCCGGATGCAGCAACACTGGCAAAAGCCCTGATACAAGAAGTAATCCCTAGATTTGGCATTCCGGAAAAGATTTATAGTGACAATGGCACACATTTTGTGAATAAAATGATTCACCAGCTTGTGAGATTTTTTGGTATCTCCTTGAAGAACCATTGTGCTTACCACCCACAGTCAGCAGGACTGGTGGAGAGGTACAATGGTACCCTAAAGAATAAACTTAGGAAGCTAGTAGAGGAGACCCAAAAGAATTGGATATACTGTTTGCCTTTAGCACTGCTGAGTATGAGAATGGTTCCAAATGTAAAGGGTTTGACTCCCTTTGAAATGGTTTTTGGGAGAGCATATTATGTGCCTCAGTTGAAAGCTCTCATGCCTGCAGAGCAAGAGGCTGACAGTTCATTAGCTAGTTATATGAGGAAACTGCTAACAAATAAATCTGTTTTGCAGTTTAACTCTTTTTCAGATAAGGAACAGACCAGACCGGTGGAAGCAGTCTTGGTTCCTGGGACATACGTTTGGGTGAAAGTGATGAAAAGGAAGAATTGGGCGAGTCCAAATTGGGGGGACCGTACCAGGTTCTGTTGGCAACGCCTACTGCAGTTAGAGTGGCTGAGAGGACGTCCTGGGTTCATTTGACGCACTGTAAACCGGTAAAGAACTTTCAACTTGATAAAAACTTTGTGACTGATACACAACCAGACTGAGATGGCCAAAAACAAAGTGAATAGAAGTTTAGATCAACCCCAGAGATGTTGCATAACCATTTTGTTGTGTGTACATTTATTGACTGTAATTGTGACAATTTTCCTCTTGCTGTGGTTTATCCTACACACAGCCACAAGAGTGAAAGTGGGAAGGCGTGATGAAACATCTATATACTGGCATCCAAATTTTAACACATACCTAGCCATGAAACGTGTGTATGCAGAGACTATGAACATTTCAAATTGCTGGGTTTGTACAGCTATACCAACAGCATATGGAGGACTGATAATGTCCGCTGTCCCTTTGGGGATAAATGAGACTTGGGAGAATTTACTTTTTGACACAGGAACTGTGAGATCACAGGATAAAATAGCTTTATTTTTACCTGTCACACAAAAAGGAGTTGTATGTTTCTACAAAAATGACACTCTCCAGGTGGGCTGGAGCAATATAATATAACCATATCTTACTGATGTTATATTAAGAATAGCAATGGCAATACTTTTTGTAATACTAATTATGACTCATATTTAAACTCATTGAAAACAACTATGAGTGACATTAAAAAAATCCAGTTCTGTTTAAACAATTGTCAGTTATAGATCAGAAAATGTTTCATGCAGGGCTGATGCGTATTAGTACTGAAGTAGAAAACTGTTATTTTATTTGTGGGAAAAAGGCATATAAATGGTTACCTGAGAATTGGTCCGGCAGTTGTTTTTTGGGTTACTTGGTTCCGGCAATAAGACATACTGCAGAATTACCTTTGGGTAAGATACGAAACGTAAGAGAAACAGCTCGAAAATCCGAAGGTCAAGTTAAGAAACCTGTGAATCCAGTTGGGAAGATTGAAGCTGGTTGGAAAGACCATAATTCAGTAAAAGACAAAAGTGAATTGACTCATATGGACTTGAGTGACAGTGTTATATCCTGGGCAGGAATACTTCCAGCCTATGGAGCAGTCAAATTGATCTGGGAGCTGAGAAAGTTGTCGAAACTTCTCGAAGTAATGAGTAATGCAACTTTTTCCATCCTAGAATTGGTGAATGATGAACTGAATGCAATGAGAACTGTTGTGCTACAAAATCGGACGGCTTTTGACTTCACCCTAGTGGTGAGAGATGCAGCATGCGCGCTTATCAAAGAAGAATGCTGTGCTTTTATTCCTGACAATCGTCAAGAGATAGATAACCACCTAGAGGTAATCCAGCAAGTATCAGCCATGACTGAACCAGGCCCAAACCGATTGACAGACTTTTTCCAGAATCTATTTGGGGGGTGGGGTTCCATCCTAATGAATATTCTAATTGCCATTTGTGTGGGTATACTCCTAATAGGAGCATGTGTTTGCTGTGGAATTCCCTGCATGAAAAGATTAATCAAAGATTTTGTTGATGTATCCTTTACTGAAACTTTCTACCAAGATATTGAAATTGAAAGATTGATTTCAGATGACGCTTTTTCTGAAGTATAGATTGAATGACTCACCTAGCTGAAAATCCTGAGTGGAAAAGGCTAGGAGATGAAATGACACTATGCATACTTCAAAATAGAATAAAAAGTATTAATAGGGGGGGGAATGTTAGAAAAATGTGTATTTGAATACATGAGAAATGCTAGTTTAAAAGCAAAGTAGTATATAATGCATTTTATTCTATTAATCATATAGTAGTAAAATTAATTCATGTCTAAATGTGAAATAGTTTTGAAACTGCAGTGAGGCTTGAAGCAAAAGCTGATCTCTGACCCTGACAGAATGCTAGCTTAGCAAGTTTTAATGTTTATGCTTTTCATAAGTGATTATCTGCTGGGTCAGGAAATTAAATGTGTGAAATAATGAAATCTTCTGCTCTTTCCTGTTGGAATGATCTGGCCTTGTATATGTGTTACTTAGATAGCACGCAGCTGTGTGAGGAAGTATAACAGAGAACAAAGACATGCATTAAAAAACTGAAGCTGCTATTGTATTCGAACTGATATGAAACCTTGAACAAGTAACTTTACAGAAAGACATTATGACTGACCAGCTGGATAGCAAGGCCGTATTGTATCTCGAGGAAAAGTTTTTTAAAATATACTGCATCAGCAGATTAAAAGAATAGAGGCTTGTAAGCTAAAGTGATGTAGATGCCCTGTGACATATCACGTCAGTAAGGTGGGCATAGCTTGAATGTTAAACCTATATAAAATTGTGTGCTTCCTGTTTCATGTCAGACAAAATTCTGTACTTGTACGTTTTTTGCCTCCTTGTGTACACTGGTAAACTTTTGAATCTGACCTCCTGTGTATTGAATTCTTAATTTTATTCAACACATGCGATCCAGGAACAGCTGGCAGGGGCATGCACGAGAGCTGCTAAAGCTACTCTTGCATGGACAGCATCATGGTATGCAAATTACCTCTTTGCTGCTGGAAGCTATGCAAATGAGGTAAATTTGCAATCCAGGAAACACTAACCTGTCCGTGGAAGATTAGTGTTATCTGCAGAAATGTACTCCATTGGTAACGGAGTACCATTCTTCAAATCGCTAAATGGAGCTATGACAGCTCCAGATAAAGGATGCATACAGTTGAGGAAGCACGCCAATGGCCAAATATAAGGCCATTGGCATTTATAAATGTTTAAAATTATTAAAATCTAACTTTTTCTTTCCCTGATCTCCGATGTTTAAGCATAGTGCAGCACCGCGCAAACGTGCGGCGCTTTAAAAACAAGAAATAATTTAAAAATAGCCAATAATAGGCATTTTTCACTAAAAATCTTACCTGCCATGCAGGTGAATGGCAGGCTGAAGACAACATGGCCACTGAGTACTGGTTGCTAAGGGGGGGGAGATCAGTGTGAGAGATGTAACCATGCATTAGTAGGCAATCCCATGCAAATGAGGATAAGGATAGTGAATCCCAATATTCCCCAGCATGTGAGCCATGTCCCAAGAGTGTAAGTGTAGGAGTAGGTGAGTAGTAGAGTAGAATATAGGTGACATCATGAGGTGGTATGTCAGAAAGGCTGTAAGCTAATGGGAGCACAGTGGCTTGTGTTTGCCCTGAGTTGCTCAGGATTGCAAGAAGCGTGTCTACAGTTGTCCTATTTGAAAAACAGAAACCAAAGGTACACACTGTGAAAATATCTGAAATTTCTTGCAAACATGCACACAGTGTATGCGCTCGTGTGCATGTGTCTGTGTGCATGTGTGCGTGTTTACGTGGCGCTGCCCCGGGCGGAAACAGAAAGGGAAAAGGAAGGAAAAGAAGTAGTAGGAAGTTAACCAAGGAGAACTAGCAGAGCTGCCAGGTGAAATATATCAGAATCAGCCAATTACACAGGCAGCAGACTAGCCCAGCCCAGCCCAGCATTTTAAACTATGCAAACAGCATTCTCCCATGTTTTTTCCCCAAGAATTCTGCATCACTGCAGTATACAAAGAGGGAAAGCTTAAAAAGCTTAAGTCAGACAAAATGTTAGGGGCTGCTCTTGCTATCATAAACCAATATGTGCAAGGTGCTGAGGGTAGTGATGTTGTGAATGCTGCTGAGCAACCCACAGTGAGGAGATGGAGAAGAGTGTACAGACCCAGGGTAACCTACCAGGGGCTACATGAGCTGGAGATAGTGGAGCGCTATAGGGTGGACAGAGACCTCCTGCAGCAAATTGTTGAGCTGTGCTGGCCATGCCTCATGCACAGAACCAGCAGAGGGGAACCCATCCCAGTGGATACCAGGGTATGTGTTGGCCTAAGGATACTAGCTACAGGTACCTTCCAGAGACCAACTGGTGATATGATGGGGGTTTCACAAACATCAGCATCCAGGGAACTGCACCAGTTCCTGGATGCCATGTCAGCACATGTTGGTGACCATGTATATTTCCCCAATTCCCGTGAGGTATTGGCCAGCAATATGCATCTTTTCCACCAAATAGCAGAATACCCTGAGGTAGTGGGTGCAATAGACTGCACGCACATACACATCAAAGCACCACCTGGTGAGCGGGGTAGGGTCTACATCAACCGTAAGGGCTTCCCCTCCATCAACTGCCAGGTCATGTGCGATGTCCAGGGCATAATAATGAATGTGTGTGCTGGCTGCCCTGGAAAGCTATCACGATTCCCACATCTGGCATCTGATGCAGCTGTACCAGAGATTTGCTAATGGGGACATCCCACATGGTCACCTACTGGGGGATGCTGAATATACACTGGAGCCGTGGCTGATGACAACCATCAGAAATGCACACGCACGCGAACAAGAACTCCATAATGAGGCACACGCACAAACAAGAAACATAATTGAACATGTGTTTGGGATGGTCAAGTCATGGTTCCGGTGCCTGGACACATCTGGTGGAGCCTTGCAGTACTCACCAACTACATGTACCCAAATTGTCATGGTATGTGCCATGTTACACAATATGATCCTATGGAAACAGGGGGGCCAAACAGCCTCCCACCATTGCCAAGACCTGCACAGGTACAGCGTGACTCAGATGAGGAACAAGCTGAACCTGCCCCAGTAGCCATAAGAAGGCGTGCCCAGTATGCCCTGGCCTTGGCAAAGAGGCAACTCATAGCACAAACACTGACTCAGTAGGAACCCTGGAAATTACACCTCTCTCTGACTCGCATATACAGTAAAAGGGATGCCTAACTTGACACTACCTGTTTTCAAACATGTATAGGGAGTGTACTATGTGCATCTGACATAGACAGCCCTGCAGCACCACCTGAGGCATGAGTGCCCTATTTTAAGCAATATAAAGCACTGCTAAGCACATTTAACAGTATTGAGCATATTTAAATATAATTGTGCATAGCTGCACACCATGCTAACCAGTGCAACGCCGGGCAACACCAGGCAACTTTGGGCAATGTTGGGCAAAGCCGGGCAAAGTAGGGTAAAGTCAAGCAAAGTCGGGTAAACACGCTCACACCTGCTTTCCTGTTCCTTAACCAGTCAGGTCTGCCCAGCAGGAAAATAAAAAGCAGTGACAGGGCTCGAACTCTGGATACTGTGCACTATAGTCACAGTACTGAACCACTAAGCCATGACAGCATTTCACTGGCACAGACACAACTTAAGTCACTCACACATACCAGTTGTGGGGGTCACATACCTAACAGTCACAGCCAGCAGGACAATTGTAGACAAACACAAACACACAAACAAAGGCTGTATCATGCCCTCTGAGGAGGCATATGAGTAACCTCCCCCCAGGGCTATGCAGACAGATAACAGCAGGCCAGGCAGTGTGATGTGGGTTGGGTAGGCTATGAAGTCACAAAATAATATGCATGCAATTGGAAGCTACGGTCTGTAGCACAGTGGTATGCCTCAATCCAGTACGATAGGCAACAGTACAGACTGAAATGGAGTATCTGACATAGCAGTGCAAGCCTAGCAAATGTGTATAAGTGTCAGGTGTACCGCTCATCCTATGTACACCCACAGTAACAATCAGGTGTGCCCTCCTGAGTAGAAATGTACAACTAATAGCTGTCCCCCCGTATGTAGAAATGTTGATAAGTCTCTGCAAATTTAGTCATGGAAGTCCTGCAGGCACAGAATGCTTCCTGTCGATGTACAACACAAAGGTGATCCCTGAAGTAAAAACTAACTTGATTTTTCACACACATATAGTATATATAGTATATATGCCCATAGTGGGCATGCTCACACACAAACAAATTTAACAAATTTCAGTCAGCAACATACTGAAAGGTCATACTGGGCATGCTCACACACAAATAAACAAAGCAAATGTCAGTCAACAACATACTGAGAGGTCATACTGGGCATGCTCACACACTTAGGCCATGTCTGAGTACAGCAGTGGGCCACACATATCTAGCAGTTGCAGTTCTTACTCCAGACACTTGTCACTATTCACAAATACTGCCTCATGCACACAGTGATATGAAAACAGAACCCTATAATATATTGGACCCCTGTCATAATCAAACTATGTACTACAAGTATTTAAGTTGTTCAAAGGAAGTGAAAATCCAAAGAAGATCAATAAATCTCCGATCAGTATCATCAAGAAACAATGAACACTCCTAACATTATCCAAGCCATGTTCTGGCAAAAATATTGCCATAGAGTCCATAGAGAACCATGAAGCTTTCTTTCGCTATGTCATAAATATCAATGTAAACTTATATATGATCTGAGTCAGTGCAAATTGTAAATGAATACATGTACATGACTGACATTGCCAACATCTTGGCAGGCAGGTTCATACATATTTACCCTCGTCTGACTGACAAGAGTGCCCATTACCCTACCTGGTGATTGTGAAAACCCAGAAATCACATATACAATGGTTAAACAGCTCTATCCAAACCTAAAAACACGGTGTCTATGGGATGACATGGTTTCCCTGGCTGTGTCATATGTGAACTCCAAAACAAACAGACCCTGCACCTGAACAGTCTGTTGAGACTCACCCTCTGTACAGGATATGAAACTGTTGAATGGGTTACAGCAACGTTTGGCAAACTTCACAAGTGTTGGTGCACAACACACCATGGGAACTATTGTCTTATAAGCCTAATAAGCCTGATCTGCCAGGACATGGAGTCCATCATTATGGAACTCATACACAGAGCTACTGGGAGCCTACAAACACCCAACCCTACCCATTTTGGTTTGGTCAGGGGCAGACCATGGTTCCTAAACCTGCTAGACAGTTTTCAAGGCAGTCACCCAGGACATACATCAATGAAATGAGCTTCACACGTCCTACATAGACCTTGAAAAGCCCTTTTCCAACATCCCACACACATGTCATATCCACAAAATCAACAACCTGTGCATAAACACGCATGTCATCTGATGGATTGCCAACTGGGTCACAGGTAGATCCCACAAGGTAAGAACTGTGGTCTCCTATTCAAGCTGGTAATAACTGCTGTCCCCCATGGCTCAGTCCTGGGACCCCTCCTGCCTGGTGTATACTTTTCAGAAATACAGTCAAACACATGAGGGCTATGTTTAGCAAAGTTTGTGGATGACTGCAAAAAGGTTGTCATAATTGATGTTTGGGACAACAGAGACATCCATAAAAAGGGTCACAGTCAGACGGATGTGGTGTCAAAATTATGGCCTCAAGCTACAGTCATACAAATACCACATAGGTGCCAACACCCTAAATATGGAGGTAATAATAAGGGATCTGTGGACACAAGTGGATAGTTATCTCTACTTCCAGAAACACATTCACAAAGTGATTAGAAAATCATGCTATGTGTTCCCACATATTGCCAAGGTCTTTGCATGTAGGTCAAAGGAGGTTCCCCTCTACTCATCAGTCATCAGACCCATCAGAGAGTATCACAGCACACTTGCAATGAATCTGACTAGGCACCTTCAGCAGCTGGAAAGACCACTAAATTACCTCAACAAGAGGATTACTGGCCTCATACAGTTGCTCCATGCAACAAGACTGAATTTAACTCAATATGTACTCTGTTGCATACTGTCTACTCAGTCAATCTCTGCCCAACAGACAGGTCCATTGTCCAATGCAGAACTGATGTACATGCGCTATCTGAAGTAAACCCAAGATCACTGTGCCACATACTCTAGGGATATCATCATTACAACAATAAATAGAACATGTTGGAGGGATACATTACTAACTCACAGACTTCCCTTGCTTTGAAACAGGCTCCCAATTTACATTAAGCTGAGTCCCTAACTGACACGTCTCCAGAGGATCCTTGATGAATGTATGTGAAACTGATCTGTCACACCATGGATCATTTCATCAGCTCTACTACACAGAGACCTAGGGAACTAACCCCATATGTAGTGATAGCTGCACATTCTGGCCATACTAATATATGCCTTCAGGCAGATAGCCTATTACCTACCTATGTATATATATATATATATATATATATATATATATATATATATATATATATATATATATATATATATATGTAGGGGGAACACAGTATAATAAGCCAGAGATGGATGGGCAGAGATGTGTGTAAGAGGGTGACCATGACAGGGAGCCATCCAGGACTGTCCCACCCAGCACACATCCCAGTGGTACAAAAGACATGAGGTGCACATCTCAGCAACTGTAAATAACAGCCACCAGTATCTGTAAGCATTACAGTGTATGTGGTCCATGTGGCTGCTGTACAACATGACTGTACAAAGAAGTACACATCTACTGTCTGTAGACATGTACCTGTCACATAGGTTCATAGGTATGTAGTAGACTATCTTCATGAAGGCATATATTAGCCTAGGCAAGTTGTGCAGCTTTCACCCACCCCATTGGGTAGTCTCCCAGGCCCAAGTTCTAATAGTTAGTACCCTAAGCCCCTTTCTAGTGGGGCTGCTGATGTGATGCCTGGTGTGAATTGTCCGTTTCCCATCCACTCTTCAAGGTTCCTATTGAAGAGTGTCAGCAAGGGACTCTGTCTGATGTACATTGGGACTCTGTTCCACAGTAAGGCAAGTGTCTGGGATGGTACTCTATCCCACCAGCATGTTGTATTCATCGTTGTGATGAGGTTCATATCCCTGGAGTGTGTAGTGCGACTCAATGTTGTTATCTGTAGATGGAGCATGTTCAACAGTTATGTGTTGGACATGGCTGTGTATGTTAGGCAGAGTGTGCCTCTGAGTAGGCGGTACACAACGGAGAAAAGATTTAGTTTTACCAGTTGTGTTGCATAACACAACTGTTTGAGGCCAGTAATCCTCTTAGTGAGGTACCTCTGTGGTCTCTACAGCTGCTGGATATTCTTAGTTGAGTACATCCAAAATGGTGCATTGTACTCAATGATGGGTCTGATGACTTAAGAGTAGAGGACCACCACTACCTCTTTTGATCCTGATGCACACCCTTTGTTGATTAGGTGGGCCACATAGGATTTCCCAATCACTTTGGCAACATGGTTGTCAAAGGAAAGATGACTATCTACTTGTTTCCCCAGATCCCTTATTACCTTGTCAGTTTTAAGAGGGTAACACCTATGTGGTAGTTTGGGGGTACTTTGTTTTCACCAAAGGGGATTACTATGCATTCTTCCATATTGAGCTTGAGGCCATGATTCTGACACCACACATCTGTCTCATAGAGTCCCTTCTGGAGAATATTTGTGTCATCAGGGGAATCTATTATGGCAAACACTTTACAGTTCCCAGCAAACTTAGTCAACCACAACCCTCCTGTGTTGACATATACTTTTGAGAAGTCTATACCAAACAGGAGAAACCCCAGGACTGAACCCTGGGGGACACCAGTTGTTACCGGTGTAGAGTCTGACATGTAGCCAGCAACTCTTAATGTGTGGGATCTATCTGTGAGCCAGTTTGCAATCCATCTTGTGATGTATGGATTCATGCCCAGGTTGGTGAGTTCATCTATAATACCTGTCTGGGGAATGGTGTCAAAGGCCTTAGCGAGGTATAAGTAGGCTGTGTGGAGCTCATTTCAATCATCTGTAGCCTGGGTAACTGTCTCAAAGAAATCCACCCAGTTCAGGAGGCGTGATCTGAATTTGATGAAGCCAAACTGGGTGTGCTCAATTGTGTGAAGGTTCCCAATGTCTTTATTGTTGACTTCCATTATGATTGGCTCCATTGCCTTGCAGATCAGACTCGTCAGGTTCATAGAGTATGAATGTCTGTGGCCCCACCCCTGTGGTGTGGGAAGAATGTTTCTGTGCAACATTCTATGGGTACATATCCTGTAGAGAGCATGTAGAGAGAGGTGTAGGTATCCTTGATGAATATGGATACATCCCCATCCTATGTGCTATGATCCAGGTTCTGATGCTGGAAGGTATGGAATGAGTAGTATCCTGGTAGTGCTGGTGTGCTCTCTGGAGCCTTGAACTGGGTTTCTGTTACTACACAGATATCAATATTCTCCATACTGAGAAGTGCCTCGAGTGTGCGCATCTGGAGGCTGAGACCTCTGGCAATGAGTAGCACTTAGCTCACTTTGTGGTTATTTGTGTTGGTTACGGGGTTTGGTTTGTCCTGCATGATCGGTGTTCCACACCTGAAGTCAACACCTCATTGGTCTGATCTGACCATAAGTTAATTACCCTACATATCTACATTCTGCCCCCACCCCCCATTAAGGAAAACATGTTAAACAATTTCTCCAAAGACAACTTCATGCTTCTTAAGACAGAAGTGGTGAACTTCAAGACACCCATGCAGATGGACAAAACAGTTACGACTACTGAATCCTACACAATTGCACTTTATAAGCACTTACATGAGTGCATGGATCATGCTATCCCAAACAGAACCAAGATGCTATCCTCCAAGAAAAGGAAGCCAATCTGGTGGGCCCTGCCATAAACAAACTGCACAACAGAACAAAGAAACTGTTGCAAAAGAGGGTAAAACCCATGAGTGGAGAAGCTCCCTGGTCAGCCTCAGTAAGAAGCTGCGATCTCTGATAAAATCCTCCAAAGCTAGTTATGAAAACAAAATCACCACTGATTCTAAAGACAACCACAAAGCATTCTATAGCTATGTCAAGAATCACAATGGCAACACTCAGATCTGCTCTGAGTTACAGCACAATGGCACTAAATATACAGACCTAATTGATATTGCCAACATCCTGGCAGATAGGATCAGTGCTAACTTTACCCCCCTCTCACCCATCATCATGGACCTCATAAAAAAAGATATTGGGGACCCACAGACACTGGATCCTACCCAGTTCGGCTTTGTTAAGGGCAGATCCTGCCTCTTAAACCTGGTTGATTTCTTTGAAACTGTCACCAAGGCCATTGACGAGGGGAAGGTGGTCCACACAGCCTACCTGGACCTCACAAAAGCCTTCGATACAATACCCCACTCGGGCATTATAGATAAGCTCACCAGCTTAAATATAAACCCCTATGTCACTAGATGGGTTGCAAACTGGCTCAAGGACAGAACCCACATGGTTAGAATTGCTGGAGCCATGTCAGACTCCAAACCAGTTACAAGTGGCATCCCACAAGGCTCAGTCCTGGGACCTCTCCTGTTCGGTATATATTTTTCGGAGGTACAGGCAAACATGGAAGGACTGTGGCTGACCAAGTTCACAGATGACTGCAACCTGGGCGCTATAATCGACTCTCCAGCCGACACAAGCATCCTCCAAAAGGGCCTCATAGAAACAAACAACTGGTGCCAGAGTCATGGCCTCAAGCTAAATGCCAAAAAGTGTATAGTCATCCCCTTTGGCAAAAACAAAGTGCCCACAAATTACCACATAGGTGGTAATCCATTAAGTATGGAAGAAGTAATTAGGGATCTGGGGACCCAAGTTGATAGCAATCTCTCATTTGACAACCACGTGGCCAAAGTGGTTAGAAAAACATTTTATATAGCCCACCTAATCATGAAGGGATTCACATCTAGATCAGGGGAGGTCATCGTGCCTCTTTACTCATCCCTCATCAGAAACCTGCAGCAACTGGAAATACCCCAAAAGTACATCACCAAGAGGATTAAAGGGCTCAAACAGATGCCATATGCTGCCCGGTTAAAGAAACTCCAGCTCTACTCAGTGGCATACCGCCTGCTCAGAGGCGATCTGTGCCTGACGTATAAAGCCATGTCCAACCCAAAATTAATGGACATGCTGCACCTCAGAAAATCCAAATCCCATCGAGCTACGCGCTCGAGAGACTTGAAACTCAGCACTGAAATAAATAGGACATGCTGGAGGGACAGATTCATAACCCAAAGGCTCCCTTCACTCTGGAATAAAATCCCAGTCCAGGTTAGGCAGAGTCCCTCATTGACTCTCTTCAAGAGGAATCTTGATGAGTGGATGGGGGATCGTAGATTTATCCCGGGTATCACTTCTGTGTCACTGTTAGACAGAGGCACAGTATACTAACCTCGAAAAAGGGCATAGCAAAATTAATTTTAAAATGGGTGGCGAAAGCCAAACACACTCTGGCTAGGCTTATAAATGCCCTAGGGCAGATAGCCTAGTATGAACCTATGAACCTATGAAAGAGCCCATCTCTATACTGGAAGAATGCAAAGTTGCTATCATCATGGCTGCACAGGTAAAAACCACTCTCCAAAGCCAGGAACACAGCATCCATGGGACCAGATAACATCCCAAGCTGCGTTCTACACAAACTACAGAATGAACTGGCACCATACCTAAGCACCATGTTCAAGTCATAGCCTCATCTCAGGCTTTGTGCCTGCTGAATGGCGCACAGCGACAGTTATCCCACTACACAAGGTGAGAGCCATCACTGACCCCAGGAACTAGCGCCCCATTAGCTTGATGAGCCTGGTCTGCAAGGTCATGGAACATATCATCATGGAACTTATAAACAAAGACATTGGTAATATCCAAAGTCTGGACCACGAACATTTCGGGTTTGTAAAAGGCAGATCATGTCTCCTAAACCTGATAGACTTCTTCAAAGCAGTCACCAAAGCTGTAGACAAGGATAAGGTGATTCACCCAACCTATCTAGATCTTGCCAAGGCTTTCAACACCATCCCCCACTCTGGAATTATAGATAAACTCACTAAACTAGGTACAAATCCTGTGTCACAAGATGGGTTGCCAACTGGCTCACTGACAGAACCCACACTGTGAAAGTAGCAGACTCCAGGTCCCACTTCAGACCAGTGACAAGTGGAATACCACAGGGTTAAGTCCTGTGTCCTGTCCTGTTTGGTATCTACTTCCCTGAAGTACAGACTAACACAGAAGGTCTTTGGCTAATGAAGTTCCCAGATTACTGCAAACTAGGAGCCATAATTGAAACTAGTAACTATGTGGACATCCTACAAAAGGGCCTCACTGAGACAGATGCCTGGTGTCAAAGCCATGGCCTCAAGCTCAATGCCAAAAAGTGCATTGTCATCCCTTTTGGTAAAAACTCTGTACCCATGAACTACAACATAGGTGGTAGTATACTTAACACTGAAAGTGTGATAAGAGACCTTGGGACACAGGCGGTCAGTAGACTGTCCTTTGATAATCACATTGCCACAGTAGTCAGGAAATCCTTCTACGTGGCACACCTCATCACAAAAGGTTTCTCATGCAGAAAAAAAGAGGTCATTGTTCCCCTCTACTCATCACTCATTAGATCCATTATAGAGTACAACTCCCCTTTTGGTATGTACCTCACAGGACATCTACAACAACTGGAAAGCCCACAGAAATACCTCACAAAGAGGATTAGTGGCCTCAAATACATGCCTTACACAGACCATCTCAAAACACTCCAGCTTTACTCTGTCGCATATCGCCTACTCAGAGGTGATCTCTGCCTAACATACAAAGCTATGTCAAACACAGTGCTGTTGGACATGATCCACTTAAAGAAATCCAAATCTCTCTGAGCTTCAGCCCCAAAACCCGGACTGAAATACAAAAGGATACCACACCTCCATGTTAGTGGCACAGCACGAGGCCTCGGAGACCATCCAAGTACAACTAACAGTGGGCAAAGCTGCTTATCAGATCGTAGCCTGCTACAGATCACCTACATTGTCTCTGAACCCTCACTCAGCATTCCTGAAAACACTGAAATATATAAAGGTCCTAGCAAACACCATGATATTAGGAGATTTCAACTACCCAAACATTGACTGGGAGAATTACTCAAGTACAAACTCCTTTGCCCAATGCTTCCTAGAGTTTATAAACTCTAACGTCCTGGAACAGCTGGACACCATGCTCACTAGAGGAGACAACATACTGGACCTAATCATCACCAACATGGGGATCAGTGTTCCACATCAGAGGTAAACCCCTCACTGGAAGATCAGATCATAAAGTAATCACACTGGACATCCACATCCCGACCCCACCCCCCAGTCAAGGAAACCACTGTGAAAAACTTTTCAAAAGCAAACTTCACACTTCTCAAGACCAAAGTGGAAAGTTTCAAAGCCCCCTTTCTACCAGATAATGCTATGCAATCCACAGAATCCTTTACAAGTGCATTATATGAGCATCTACAGGGATGCATGGATCAAGCCATCCCAAGTAAAACCAAGACTCACTCCTCCAAAAAGAGGAAATGAGTCTGGTGGTCCTTGGCCATAAATAAGCTATACAACAGAAGGAGGAAACTACTACTTGATAGAGCAAAATTCCAAAAAGGAAAGGCATCACTGATCATTATTAGCAAGAAACTACAATCGCTCATAAAATCATCAAATGCCAGTTTGTAAAGAAAAATTGTCAAGGAATCTAAAGATAACCACAAAGCCTTCTTTAGCTATTTAGGTGGCTACTCTCAGCATGCTTTGAGCTACTGCAAAATGGCAAAAAATACACTGAACCAACTGACATTGCCAACATCCTGGCAGACAAGTTTAATGCAAACTTCACCCCCCCACTCCCAAAAGGGCCCGTGTCCATCCCAGAAGAATGCAGAGCCACAGACCTCACAGATATGCAGGTATAAACAGCCCTCTCCAAAGCTAAGAACACAGCATCAATGGGACTGGATGGTGTCCCAGGCTACATCTTACACAAGCTCCAAAAGGAACTAAACCCTCACCTAAATTCACTGTTCTGACTCAGCCTTACCACAGGCTATGTACCCAAAGAATGGCGTACAGCAACAGTCATCCTGCTTCACAAAGGTGGTGCCACAGCAGAAACTGGGAACTATCGCCCTATAAGCCTGACCAGTCTGGTCTGCAAGGCTATAGAGCGAATTATCATGGAACTCATAAACAGAGACATTGGGAACCTCCAGACACTGGACTCTACCCAATTCGGCTTTGTTAAAGGCAGATCCTGCCTCCTAAACCTAGTTGACTTCTTTGAAACAGTTACCAAGGCCATAGATGAAGGCAAGGTAGTCCACATAGCCTACCTGGACTTCACTAAGGCCTTTGACACCATTTCCCACTCTGACATCATAGACAAGCTTACCAGCTTGAACATTAACCCCTATGTCATGAGATGGGTGGCCAACTGACTCACGGATAGAACACACATGGTCAGAGTTGCAGGAGCCATGTCCGACTTTAAACCAGTCACAAGTGGCACACCACAGGTCTCAGTCCTGGGACCCCTCCTGTTCAGTATATACTTTTCTGAGGTACAGACAAGCACGGGAGGACTATGGCTGACCAAGTTCGCAGATGACTGCAAACTGGGGGCCATAATCGACTCTCCGGCTGACATAGACATCCTCCAGAAGTGTCTTACAGAGACAGATACTTGGTGTCAAAACCATGGCCTCAAGCTGAATCCCAAAAAATGCATAGTCATACCCTTTGGAAAAAACAAAGTGCCCACAAATTACCACATAGGTGGTAATCCACTAGATACGGAAAATGTAATTAGGGACCTGGGGACCCAGGTAGATAGTAACCTCTCCTTTGATAATCACATTGCCAAAGTGGTTAGGTATTCCTTCTATGTAGCCCACCTAATCATGAAAGGGTTCACCTCTAGATCAAGAGAGGTCATTGTGGCCCTCTACTTATCACTCATTAGGCCCATAATAGAGTACAATGCCCCATTTGGTATGTACCTTAATTGGCACATGCAACAGCTGGTAAGACCATAGAAGTACCTCACCAAGAGGATCATGGGCTTCAAAGAGATGCCCTATGCAGCTTGAGTAAAGAAACTCCAGCTCTACTTGGTTGCTTACTGCCTGCTCAGAGGTGATCTATGCCTGACGTATAAGGCCATGTCCAACCTGGAATTAATGGACTTGCTCCACCTCAAGAAAAACAAATCTCATAGAGCCACACACTCTAGTGAATTAAACCTCAGCAAAGCAATAAACAGGACGTGCTGGAGGGATAGATTCCTGCCCCAGAGACTTCCCTCGCTCTGGAATAGAATCCCAGTTGATGTTAGGCAGAGCCCGTCGCAGACTCTCTTCAAGAGGAATCTTGACGAGTGAATGGGAAATTGTAAATTTACCCCTGGGATCACTTCAGTGGCCCTGTTAGACAGAGGCCCAGGAAACTAATTTAAAAGGGAGGCGAAAGCCAACACATTCTGGCTAGGCTTATAAATGCCCTTGGGCAGATAGCCTAGTACCTACCTATCAACCTATGAACCTACACGCTCTAGAGACCTAAACCTTGTCACCAAAATAAACGGAACATGCCGGCGGGATAGATTCCTGTATCAGAGACTTCACATACTCCGGAATAAACTACCTATCTATATCACACAAAGCTCCTCATTAGCACTCTTCAAGAAAAATCTTGATGATTGGATGGGAAATAGGAAATTTACCCTGGAGATCACTTCTGTGTCTCTGCTCGACAGTGGCACAGGAAAATAAATTTCTTGGGTGGCAAATGCCAGGGTACCTTTTTGGCTGGGCTTGTATAGGCCCCAGGGCCGATAGCCTAGTACCTACCTTTGAACCTATGAACCTTTGAGCCTTGCCTAAAAAAGGTAATATGGGGATAGCAAGAGCCTTGGCCAGTATTCAGAAGCATAGGGGCGATAGATACAAACCATTTGTAGTGAAGCAACAAGGCTTGTTTATCATGTCATCACAGGCAGACAGAGACTGGATCCCCATTGAATGACACCAGAAGCTCAGCCAATTGTTGAAGTTTATCATCTTTCTGTTATATTGCAGTATCATGTAGGTGAAGGTAAGATGCTACTCAAGGTCTGACCCTGTGTGTGCCAGCATGTGGTGCATCAACCCATATATGATATGGTCATGGCCTATGCATACAATACACTCACAATACACCTAGTATGATAAGCCTGCTGAGGTTAGCAAATGTGAAAAATCCTTTGTGCAAACTGTCAGCAAGTAATGTCTGTACTGCACCCTGTAACTTCATATTGCTTGCTGAAGTGTAAAGACATACTTAGTTTGGATTAAGAACACTGCACTTGCCAACTGTGTGTGTGTGTGTGTGTGTGTGTGTGTGTGTGTGTGTGTGTGTGTGTGTGTGTGTGTGTGTGTGTGTGTGTGTCAGGGGAGAGAGCAACCTTTTTGGAGACTACTTATACCCCTTAAAAGTATCTTTGTCATCTCATGATGTCACCATCCTACAAATATAACTGTGGAAAGGAGAAATTCCAGTAATGTGCATAGTGCATCATGTAAATGTGTACTGCTGAAATATCATAATGTAATTAGGTAGCGGTTTGAATCCTGCACTTGCCAACTGTGTGTGTATGTCTTCCTGGGGCGGCACAACATTTTTGGAGACTACTCACACACCTTAAAAGTGGTATACTCATCTTTGTCAAGTCTGATGATGTCACCATCCTACAAATATACCTGTGGAAAGGTAAAATCCTAGTAATGTGTATAGCACAGTGTGTAAATGCGTACTGCTGTAGTTAAGTAGGGGGTTTGAATCCTGCACTTTTCAACTGTGTGTGTGTGTGTGTCTCCCTGAGAAAGAGCAACCTTTTTGGAGAATACTCACACCCCTTAAAAGTGGTATACTCATCTTTGACAAAACTGATGATGTCACCATCCTACAAATATACCTGTGGAAGGGTGAAATCCCAGTAATGTGTATAGCGTGTTGTGTAAATGCATACAGCTGTAGTATTGTAATGTAGTTATATAGGGGTTTGAATTCTGCACTTGTCAACTGTGTGTCTACCTGCGGAAGAGCAACCTTTTTGGAGAATACTCGCACCCCTTAAAAGTGGTATACTAATCTTTGACAAGTCTGATGATGTCACCATCCTACAAATATACCTGTGGGAAGGTGAAATCCCAATAATGTGTGTAGCGTGTCATGTAAATGCATAGTTCTGTGGTATCATAATGTAGTTAGGAAGAAGTTTGTATATCACACTTGCTGACTGTGTGTGTGCTCCAGGTGTGTGACACCGTTGGTCAATGCGGAGTGGGTTTTGATTTTTCTAGTGTATGACATATCACAATGACAACTGTATGTGCATTACACATGTAAGGTAGCTGTGGGGCAAAGCCGTATACATACATGGCCAATGTGGAGTGGGTTTTGATTTTTCTAGTGTATGACATATCACAATGACAACTGTATGTGCATTACACATGTAAGGTAGCTGTGGGGCAAATCCATATACATACATGTGACCTCAATTATTTTGTAGGTGGGTACTCTGCTTTCTTCATGAACGCATCTGTTATCTTTGCCAGAGCTTGATGGTGCTTTCCAGACCTTAGGTCACTTCTGTATGCTTGTGACAAGCTTAGCCACTGCAGTAATCCCTGGGCTACGTCTTCTGTTTCACATCCACTCATCACTGTTTCTATTGAAGAGTGTGAGTGAGGGTTTATGCTTGAGGTATATTTGAAACCTGTTCCAAAGCAAGCAAAGTCTGGCAAAGATGACTAATCATTATAGGTGTGCAACAACCTCTGTGGATCTAAATGCAAATCCTTTATTGCTTATGTGCTCTACAGAGGGATTTCCAAAACCTTTTGGTAATGTGATTACCAAAGGAGAGATGACTAAACACATGGCTCTATGTATACATTAGTACCTGTTCCACATTTTGGGGGCTACTACCTATGTGGTACTCTGGGGATACTTTGTTTTCTAAAGGTGGATAACTATGCTTTCTTTGGCTTATAGCTTTACAGCATAAGTTTGACACCAGGTATCTGTCTCTATGATACCCTTTTGGAGGATGTGTGTGTCATCTGGAGAATAAAGTATAGCCCACAGTATGCATTTTCATCAAATGTGGGCAGACATATTCCTACTGTGTTTGCTTGTACCTAAGAAAGCTATATGCCAAACAGGAGTGGTCCCAGTACTGAGTGCAGGTGAATACCACTCTTTACTGGCATAGAATAGTACATGGAGGCTGCAAATGTTACTGTGTGTCCTACATCTGTGCGTCAGTTTTCAAGCCATCATCTAACAATCGTTTATGGATAGTCTGTTGAGGTTATGTATAATACCGGAATGTGGGATGGGTATGAATTGCTGGTGAGCTATAGTTTGGCTGTGTTGACCTCCCCTCCCTCACCTATAGCCTTGTTAACTGGCTTGAAGTTTACTAGGTGTAGGAGCCATGATCTGACCTTTAGAGAACCTAATTGGGTATGGTGCAGTGTTTGCAGATTCATAACATCTCTGTTAATGAGTTCCATAATGCTGTGCTCTATAGCCTTCCAGATAACATTTGTCTGGCTTATAGGGTGAGAGTTTCCAGGACCTGTTGTAGTTCTACTCTTAATCAATTTATGTTAACATTTGCACTGGGTGTGACAAGGGTGGACCGGTTTAAGAATAAGTATATTACAGGGTCAGGCCAGGTTTGAAGGTTAGTAGACCAAGCCAGATAGGCAGGATTAAGTTGGTTTGTACATGTGCTGAGGAGGGATGCAGAGTATATTGTGAAATAGTTGCTAAGGATGAAGCCGACAGGTAACAGGAAAAGAGGAATGCCTAAGATGAGGTTTATGGCTATGGTGAGAGAGGACATGCAGGTGGATGGTGTGACAGTGCAAGATGCAGAGGGCAGGAAGAAATGGAAACAGATGATCTACTGTGGCGACCCCTAATGGGCACATCCAAAAGGGGAAGAAGAAGAAGACGTTGTAGCTCAACCCTTATGGACTGTGAACACCATTACTGTGCATCATTCCACAAGTATGTAATCTGTATAGAGGCTGCATCTGGACAGAGTGTTTAGGTGAGTGGTGATTTCATATGTCAGCTTGTGTATGACACAGCCAGGGACACTTTCCAGTACCATTGCCACTGTGGTTTGGACTGTGGTAAAGAGATGTTTTAACTAGAGTGTCTGTGAATCATCAGGTTTTACATTCGTCAGGTCTGAAAATGTGGCCCTTGTGTAATGACAGGGTGGTGAAATCCACATTCAAACTGTATGACAAGGAATTGGTAATGTCAGTCAGATAAGTGTACTTTGTGACCATTTACATTAAATGTGACCCGGTCTGAGATTTCCCCTGTAGATTATAAACAACACTAAAGAAAGCTTTAGTGTTGCCTTTGGAATCCTTGCCATTTTGTATTTTGAAGCTTGCCTTGTATGTTTATTGAGGGATTGTATTTTCCCAATGATACTGACCAGAGAGGTTATCCCTTCTTGGCATGTAACTCTTTTTTGGTACAACTTCACACATTCTATTATGTATTTAGTTTATGGTAGGGGTCCATGAGACTAATGCACTTTTACTGTATAAGTGAGAATTTCTTGTGTTTGTGAGAGCACGGTCCATGCAACCCTGTAGGTGAACAGTGTGGATTACTAAAGGATTATGCAGCTGGGAAAGTGTTAACCTTAGTAATGCAAACCAATGACAGATAGCAACATCAGCATCACCCACAGCACAGTGTCAACCCGTGTCATACACACACATGCGTACTCGAGTTCCAAAATGTGTGTAGTACAATGCATACTGGCCGCCAATAGAAACTATGGAGTGTTAACACTGGCCAATACAGGGCATGTCACACTGCCTATGTGTCCAATATGCATGTACATGCAGACAGTACACCTCCAACATGTTCACAAATGTACATCTACAAACCTGTGCTGCACACACCCCACACATACTGTCCACTGTATAACGCATGCTGACACAACTACACACATCAGCCAAGTGGCACATGGGCAAACAAAACACAATTGGAATAAACAATACAACATTGCTAATTACAGCTTTAATGCATCATGCCTGCTCAGCTACACCTTCAAGGATATCATTACACTTTACTGCTGACAACATGCTACACATCCAATCATTGCTATACTTTATTAAAGTCATCCTGTACATGAGCACCATGTTAGCCTGTTCCTGCATCAATGTTACAGATGACAGAATGTGGCACAGGTTTCATCATATACACAGGGTGTGTTGTTGGTTTGCCAGAGGCCTACACTGAGCCATACAATCGACATGTGTGTGAGTGTGTGTGTGAGAGCTATGAGTACTGTTATGGGCCAATGCTGATGTAATGTGTGTGTGTATGTGTTTGTCCTAGGTTTCTGGTGTATGTGTCTGTGTCTGCATGCACACAGTTCCACCATGTGGCTGCCATATACGTGGATTTGTGAGACAGCTACAGACTGTACATGGCAGGCTTTACAGATCACCACCTCTGGCCACGGATACGGAACCTGTGCCTGGCAGGGGTGCTACTGACAATATCAGGTACTAATCCAGACTGGGTACTATCTGAAGAGGTTGACATATGTCCATTGGATCCATGTCCCTGCTGGGACTGGCCAGAGCCACTTGCACATGGTCTTCTAGGACGGTCTATGGACAGCCCCCCCCAACATTTCTGGGGTTGGTACTGGCACTACGGTAGCAGCTGTGACTTGCTGGACATCCATGGTGACCTCCAGCTGCTGATGTTGCTGGCATACATCCACATCGATGTCTCAACCGTCCCGCACTGTCCTGACACATGGCCATGATATTGTGGAGGACATCCAATGTCTCACCCCAACGTCTATCAATGACCTCAGTGTAGTTACATATGGCACCTGCTAGGTCACAGATACTGTCATTTACAGAGGTGTTATAAGCTCTCTTTGCCCTTAGTCCCTGTCTGGTGTACCACTCCATTCATGTCTGTGCCTCCATGACAGCCTGGAACATGCGTGTGGTAGAAAGAAGTGTGGCATGTCTGCCAGGGGCATGATGACCAGCAGTGCTCTGATGAGAACCCCTGGGCATCTGCCTATGTGGTACCGTTCCAGACATCTGGCTATGGCTGCTGTGTCCTGATACATGTGTCATAGATACCCCACTGTCCTGGCCAGTGCCAGCCATACACTGTCCCTCAACTAAGGGCAATGGTAATGATGGATGTACAGGCTATGTGCATGGGTGAGGTGGAGACTTGTGTACTGTCAATTGATGGCCCAACAACAGACCCTGACAAACCTGCCTGTGCCTCAACACACCTATCCTCATCATCACTGTCTGTCTCAGTGACATCAGATTCCCTGCTGTACTGAACCAGCCCCACCTCGTCACCTGTGACAGGAAACAGGAAACACACTTTAAGACCTGAACATGACTTCAGACCACATGCGCACATGCACACATGTGTACATGCATACAAGCACACACACAAAAATGCACTCCTCCCTAAAGCAGACACACACAACACCAGCAATTTCAGAACATACACAATAGCAGGTGATGGTGGGGTACAGTAGCACAAGGAAAACAGTCATATCACACATGTCAGCATGCAGGACATGTGTTGCTCAACAACATGCAGTGCAAGTGTAGACAGTCCTTGTTACTAACAGTATACATGGCTTTGATGCATGTGTTTTGTTATTAGGTGATGGGCCTCCCCCCTGGAACACAATGCATACATGGACACAACATTGCTGTGCAGGTATTCATAACCCTGTAATGTACTGTGCACCATAACTCACAGGTGTACATACCATTGCTTGATGTGTATCTGTGTGTCAGATGGGAATCCAATGCTGATTACAGCCTCTGTGTCTTTAGCAAATAATTGTGGACACATTTTTAGCACATGCGTGATGAGTATTCACACAACATCATCAGTGGTGCATGGATAATTGATGGAATACCATTCGGCCACATACCCAATGTACAGTATTTATGGTGAGCGTAGATCATATTGTGGACATGCCAGTCTCATCCATGACATGGCATGGTAAAACACAACTGCATATTTAAACACTACACATACCCAATGTGTGTCATATGACCTAGCCACTCAATAGCATCACAAGACATATATGTGTCAGTTGTGCAAATGGTGATTGGTATGCATATTGTTTAGAGGTGCATATGTGTGCACACACAACATTAAGGTGTATAGCAATGAAAGCTATGTGTAGTACTGTGGTTACAATAACTGGATGGGGTATAGTACCATAGGCCATCATCATGAAGCATCATGTGGTCACTCAAGGCTACAAATGTTTCCCAAACCAGCACTAATCATGCTGTGCTGGAACTGTACTACCTTGGCTACATTTACCATTTCACAACCAGTTGTTACGTGAGTTTTTATGGAGGACAATAACGAACATTCCCTGACATGAATGTGTAGTGTGTTGCAGAGTGTTTAAATGTCCCATGATAGGCCTCTACCCCTCAGGTATATTATGTGTAATGTGTGGATGAGATTTTGGATACTGGAGTGTGTCTTTACAGAGGGTTTGGGAATCCTTTATGTGTAGCATGTTAAAATACTCTGTGTATGACATAGATGTTTATGTTATGTGTATGTTGAGTATCAACTGTGCCTATCCAATGGTCACTACAGTCTAGCCACATTTGTTTGAGATGGTCTGGGTATTGCATGTGTTTGAGGCAGCTAATCACATTGGTGAGATGTACGTGCTCTTCAACAAACATGCACAGCATGTATTATGGGTAGGTGTGTTACATGTGTACATGGCCTACACCTTAACTATGACATGCACTTTTTATGTACAATAATAAATGTAGAACACACTCAGCAGCATCTGTCCGCTGCCTTGATGTCACCCCAGAGGGACCTACATAGAGATGAGACAGTTTGTCAGTGGCCACAACTGTGGCATTGCTACTGTGTGTTTGCAATCTTACAGTACAACAGTTTACATTCACAGGGCTACAGATTATGTTCCAGATGATCAGTATTGCACAACAACAGGCTCCACATCTTTGAATGACACACTCCACATCCCACATATGCATGATCTACCAATACAGATAACAGTAGTCTACAGATATGCCATGTTACCTGCATGCTCCATGTGTGCTAGCTGGGTGGCTCCAACCTCCATCATGGTGTATGTCTGCTGCTGTTGTTGTTGGGCAGGTGCCACCAGGCTCAGGAGCAGCTCCTCCACTCTGGTGAGGGGGGGGGGATATTAACACCACCTCCAGTTGCAAGCTGTTGTCTCTACACATCAGCAGCACGCTGACGGACATGTCTGAGAAGATCACTGCAGTGGTGGCGTACCTGCTCATATGTCCGGTTATGCATGCCTACCTCATTTACCCTGCGGACAACATCTTGCCAGATTTCCGTATGCTCCTGCTGGTCCTGGCTGGTTCATGAGAATGAGATGGTTGTGATGAATCATACTGGTAGTAATTATATCATCTTCAGCACTACTGTAACTAGGGTCCCTGCAATGCGCCATGATCCCTGGAAGACATAAATATGAAAATATGTCTGAGCAAGTCATATGGCACATTTAACATTATACAGTACAGATATCACTGAACTGCCATATATAGCAACCTATTAGCTAACCGAGAGTGAAGCACTTTAACTGCCACTTATCACTGATCACCCCACAACTGCTTGATAGTGCCTTGCTCACTCTGTATCGAATGAACCATGTTCTGCACAGCAACAAAATAAAATCACTATATAAGACTATACAAGAGTACCTGGCACACTGTATGCACCATGATGCACCACCTAGCCACAGTAGATATACATCAAGCTGATGTGTAAAGAAATATATCATCCATCACAATGAGTGTAAGGTCCAGTAAATGTATTACTATTATACCACACAACTTGTTAATGGCAAACCCGTAGCCAAAATATGTGCACAATTGGGAATATAGGTCACATACTGCTGTAGTACACTCTGAATGTTGCTAGATATGCAGTTATATGTTTTACCACACATATGTCAAAGGACATGTTACAGACATAACCACACACACATCAGACATAATTACAGGACACAAAGGTATGACAACCCAGATAAGCTTTCGGTGTGTACTATACAGTACTGTGTGTCAGTACTTACACAACCTTAATCTTGAGAAATGTAATCTGTGATGAATATAGGGACCACACAAAACAGTGGATGCAAGCAATGTGGATATACACCATACTTTGCTGTACAGGCCCAGAGCTTCAAGTAGTACTACAGTACGCAAAGGATTTGGATTCAACATTGGTACCAATCAATAATCATAGATGTAGTGCTTTACCTTCCAGTGGCACACCCTAGTTAAAACCAAGGGGCTTAATCACACTGTATGCAATAGCACTTGTTCTGCCTAGCAACAGAATACACAGCTTTTGCTAGGATCAAAGCAAGGACCCATAATACCATGACATAAACAGTTTCCCACTAAGCTATCCCACAGATACATATCTTTGACGTATTCACAAACATATTGACCATCACAGTCAGTCAACAGTACAGAGAATCTATTGCAACTAGTAGATGTAGGTGTGTATGTATATATATATATATATATATATATATATATATATATATATATATATATATATACATATACATATACATATACACATCCATTGATGTACATATACATATATATGTAGGCACATATACACTTCACCTTTCATAGTGAGAATATCAATTATACAAAGGATATAAGGTATACAGTAATGTAATAAAATCGCACAGTCTTGGGATAAATGCATTGAAGGTGTTCACAGCCCAGGTAGCTTTAGCAGGCCTCATTGGCTTCAACATTGCAAACTGAACAAACCACTCACAGTGTTTAACCACCACATGTCATATACCAGCACTGTATGCTGTCTTGTTTGTCACACACTAAAATCTACATACAAATATGTGCATACTAACCTTCACCAACATATATATCTCCACCCTTCACAAACAGTTGCAATATGTCCCCTGCTCTATGCCCATATAAAGATGTGAATATATATATATGACACATATATATTTCTCCGTATGTGTGTGGCATACATACACAAGGTCCACACTGTTGTAAGTCCCTGGACCTCAAAGCTGAGCTGTTGGGTCTTGCTGCAACACAAACAGGTGTCACATATGAACACACACTAACATTAGGAGGGGGTATATATGGCTACAGATGCTAGATAAGCATACTAGACTGCTACAGCAGTTGCCAATGCTAAGCTACACTTTAATATGACTATCATGCATGTGTTGTTCTGCACACCCATGTTTAAATAATGTCAGCGCTAATCCCCCCAACAGTCATTGGCCACACTACTGTACAGAACACAGATAACATGGATCAGATCTTTTGACATTTAATGCTGAGCTACACATTTCACAGGTATGTCCCACTGCCCACAGGTACACACAGTATTGTCCATAGCAGCAGTTAAGCGGAACATCTGTGCATAAATAAGTACTATTGCCACATATGAATGGTTCACATTATGTAGACTATTCTTCAATAACATCTACTACATGCCAGAAAATACATATGTGTTACATACCTTTCCTTTGTATGATTTGGTAATATTTTTTTTTCTTTTTCCTTTTCTCTGTCTCTCTCTTTCTCTCAGTCTGTCTCTCTCGCTGTCAGTCTCTACAATAGAGTGAATGAGTTTGTTGGCAGAGATTGCAGCCTGCTTTTGTAGGGATTTTCACATGAGCATGTGATGGCCTCTGCACCAGTTAGTAGACACCATTTGCTAATTGCATGGAGCCTGCTGTGTAGTAATTGCAGTAATCACTGTCATAGCCACACAATACTATAAATTGTTAACTCATGTAGGCATGGCCCTTTCAGCTTTGCAAGATGGAGATCATCCTTGTTTGCTGTGGACATCATTGTTTAAGACAGAAGGTCGGTATAGTTCTTATATCAGAAGCCAGGGGTGTAGCCAGAGATTTACATTTTGTACTCAGACCTAATGTTGCTGCTTCCAGTACCCACTTGTCAGTGTAGAAATGTACTCACCTCTCAAAATGCTACCCCAAGATACATGGAAAGATGTGCTTTCTTTTCAAATTTAACAATTAACTGCCATACAAAGCTAGTTATTGAGATGTATTCCTTTGGCACAAGAATTGTTTGTGAACTGCTATACTGTGAATATTCATTTACTCAGTTCTAAACAGTTTGTGCTATTTTAGTACTGACATTAGCACAAGCTGCTCAGAAAAACTGGACACATTTCAGTACTGTTAGTATGCTTACCTACATCCTTGGCAGACCCTGCACAAACATGTATATTCTACATTTGAGTATGGTTGCAGAAGTACAGAGAACGTAAGTAGTATTGTGTGGATTTTATCTTGCTGGACTTACAGGATTGCTGTGTGCATGTTAGTTTATCGAGGCAAGTAGTCTATCTGCGTAACTCCCAACTGTGGGTCTATCCACATGATAGCCAGAAAATAGCCTGTTATTTTTTGTCTGTGCACCACACAGGTCTTTTCAGCAGTAGAGCAATGGCATTCTTACAGTTGGTTGCTACCACTATATGGCTACATCCATTTGTATTTCAGTGTTGTATTCCTACATAAGGGCATGCTTCCGAAACTCCTTCCACAGCTATTTGCACACTGTGTAACAGCAGAAAAGCTGATATGCCTCTGTGTTTCTGCCTCTGCCAGACCTCTCAACCACTCATGTACATATTTAAACAGACTCAGGGAAAAGTAAAGAAAAAGTCAGGGATAGTCAGGAATACCTTTAAAATATTAGTGCCATTAAGTTGAGACACTGAGAGAATAAGAGCATATGAATTAATACACCTTTTTTGAAGTAAAAGAAGTGTCTAACTCTTAATTAATGTCATTATTCATTAAGTGTAATTCACCACCTTTCTGGCCAATGTCAGTAGTTTTTGGAGGGATTCAGAGGGACAGAGCTAAAATTTGTTTCAAAATCAGGGACATCCCTGAAAATTAGGGACAGTTGGGAGGTATGGCCTCTGCCCTAAACATATATACCAGTGTTTGTCCTGCTGTGATACTGTGCAGGGTTGTAAAGTGATGGTGTAACATTATTACCTGCTAGAATGGCTGCTTCTCTTATCACAGTCATGTAATGTAATCCCACAACAACTGTTGGTAAGCATCCACAGAACAAGTTGTGTGGTATGGTATTCCTATTTTTCCTTTACATTCACTCATTCTGATGCATGATATATTTATTTAAGCACTTGATGTATATCTACTGTGGCTTAGTGGTACTTCATGTTGTGTAGTGTGTACAAGGTCCGGGGATCGAGACTGGCAGAGGTGTTTTATTTTGCTCCTGAGCAGTACAAGGGCCCTCACATACAGAGTGACTAAGGCACTTTTAAGCAGTTGTAAGCGGGTTTGCGCGGGTTTGTGCAATGTTTAGCAATGCTTAGCTAAGCGCAAACTAGCGCAAACTCACGCAAACCCACTAACTACTGCTTAATAGTGCTTAATTCCGCTAATCCCTGCACTCATTTCTTTGAAAGAAAAGAAAAATGGGGAAATAGGAAAGTGATGAAAAAGGGGCACAGAGAAGGAAAGACAGTATGGAAAATAGCTCGGGATGTGCAGGACAGGTGTAGGGAAGGTCCATACCTGCCCATTTCTTTAACAGCAACAGCTGTGCATATGGAATAAATTTGGAGGTAGATATGAAACCTTCAATCCCTGAGGGAGGGGTGAGGACAACAAAGTATGTTGTAATGCCAATTAAGTAACATTTTATGTGTCCAGTGGACATGGGTGCAAAATGGGCAGCTATGTATGGGGCGTAATTTTTTTTTGGGAGCAGATTGCCCTTTTTTTTTAGGTGAGAGTGGAATGTGGGGTAGGGGAAGTAGGTATATTTGAGGAGGTAGGTTGGTGAGGTAAACAGACAAGACAAACAAGACACATACAGGGGCAGTATATGACATGTGGTGGGTGAACATCTTTGACGGGGAGGGATGTTTGGAAATCACAAGCCCATGAGCCCCCAGATGGAAACAATGGGACTGAGGTCCCAACCCATGGGCAGTCACCAATGCACCTTCACAGCCCAGTGGGTGGCTGTGCTGGGGGCTGTGTACGAGGGGCAGGCTGACCCAGGATTTGCACCACTCGTGCCTCAAGCTGGTGTAGAGGTTCTGCAACAGAACATTCAATCTCTCTACGCACCACAGCCCGAACCGTTCGAAGGGAGATAGGTGGCCCTCCTCCACCCATGTTTGCACTGTGGGCTGAGCCCCATCCCCTGCAGCGCTTCCACCCGAAGGTGGCACAGGTCCAACGGAGGAGGAGGTCCCAGGCTGGGCACCCAACCCTGCTGGTGCCAGGTGCCATGGCCAGCTGAGGTGGGACAGGTGGGTCCGCTGGTACAGGCCTTCCCATACAAACTATGTTTTGGAGAGTTTAATAAAGATATGGGTTAGTAACAGTCAACACATGCATATATAGAACAACAGTGGACATTACAACAGCATGCAGGTTGAATTGATGGCAACAGACCACCAATACTGTGGTATTTTAGCAGGGGACATGCATAGAAATAAATGCAAATATTTATAAACCAATAGGACATATGTCCCAACAAATGTTTTGAGATTAGACATACCGATTGAGGTGTGGAATTGCATTTTTATGCACATACATTAGGGTGGAAAAAGATAGCTCAATTATCAACTTATATATCCTTCTAGTTTTCATTACATTCCTATTAACTGCAGTTATATGCCCCTTACATGTATTATTACTCTACCCAATGTCCTTATATTGTGCAATTGGATTTTGCTAGATCATTATATACATGAGCTGTATCTTACAAACTGTCCAAGATGCAGATGTTACTGCTACATATTTTGAGAGTTGCTCACACACACTACTGCTAAGATGGTACACTGACAGCTCTACTTTTATATAATTATCTAGATATGTTCAGGTGAAAGTATCAGTTATATGTTAACAGCTCCCTACATTTCTGGCAGCACACTGACATTTCTGGGGAACACAATACCAAACTACTCATGTGCCAGATTAACCTGTACATGCTGGGCATGAACCAACAGTTGAGGGCTGTAAATATGCATAAAAGCTACTGGCACTCCCTTCATCCATGTTATATGGGCCTACCCAAGTGTGGGTTAACACTGCTTAATACAACACTACTATTTGTAGAATGCAGCAGTACAACAACATATCAAAGAAAATGACACAGATGCACTCCAGGAATTATACATTTATTAAAGGATTATTACATCTGTATTTATTGGGTTAAAACACTTTTTGAAGGCACTCTCATTTATTTTATATAACAGTACATGCAGAATAATTACTAACCTGGAATTCTAAACTGGAATGTTTTTAGATAGGGGTTACCCAATGCAATTACTTATGGAGACAAAAAAGAAATATTGACTAAAAGGAACCTTACTTTTAAACCCATTTTAAAATTTGGGTATGACAACACTTCAAAAGAAAAAATAAACAACAAAAGAGAAGCACTTATTCTACCATTTAATGAAACTTCTGGTACAATAGTCAATATATTAAAGGAAGTATGAGTAAATGTGTTTAGTAACAAATTAGAAGTTCTAAATATTGTTGGCAACTACCCAAATGTTACATACAGTAAAGGAAAAAATCTAAAGGATTATTTTGAGAATAATAGTAATAAACAGTCTTACAATAATTCTAAAATGAGTAAATGTGGGTTATGTAAAACATGTAAATTCATCAATGACGGTCCTTATGTGGTGATACAGAATTATAATAGATCTATTAAATGTCCAGGGTATGTGAATTGTAATACTAAAATCATGGTATATTTAACTACTAGTTTATCATGCCCAGCATTTTACGTAGGAAAAACTATAAGAAAACTGAAAGACCGTATAATGGAACATAATAGGGATATTAAAAACAAAAAAAACCTGCAAATTCTTTATATATACACAGTACCAAATGTCAAGATTTTAGAAGGTTTATATTTTTTGTAATAGATAGGATCCCACACAATACAAATAAGGGAGGAGATGTGAATAATTTACTAGAAGCCAAAGAATGCTTATGGCAACTTAGACTTAATGCCAGTAACATGCCAGGAATTAATGAACATATTTCTATCTCCAGTATTTTAAAATATAAATCTTATCTTATTTAAAATTGTCAATTATACATGAGATGCTGGTGTATATACACATGTATACAGTTTTTTTAATTTTATTTTGCAATAAATTTAATATATAGTATTTTTATATCATATTTATATAATTATATCAAATATTTTTATATATTTTGTATATTTTTTATATATTTAGTATAATTATTGTATTATCACAGTTACATAGTTATATATTTATATATATATATATATATATATATATATATATATATATATATTTTATCACATTATATTTATTATTTTACAATATGCGTAATCCAATAACACAATCGATTTTGGATGAAACATTCTGACACATTGTACCTTTTTTACATAAGTTTTTTTTTTTTTTTTTTTAAACAAGATACAAGAGGCGTTGATTTTAAATGATGTAAATGGACTCAAGGAAGTCAAAGAGTGATTGGTGTATTATTAATTAGGTTTATTTTATTAAGGAAGTGTTTCTTTATGGAAATTTACTCTGAAGATACCTACAGATTAGATGGGTGAAAGCGCTTAGTGTGTACGAGATACATATATATTTTATGGTCCTTTGTAACTTGCTGTTCATTTTTCAAGTGTATTTATCAGATTATTTATTTATTAAATAGTCACATCGTCTACACGGTATTGCCTTGGATATTATTTCCTAGTTCATTACTGTCTACGTTCGATTAATTACTAACCTGCCTGATGATGCAGCCTTTGCAGCCTATCTTCATGGGCTTGCTGATTCATAGCCCAGACACCTGCAGCTGTGAAGTAAATGCAGTGATATTGAGACATACCTATCCACAGTATAGACAAGCATAGCAATTCTTAACTACTTAATACAATGGCTACTTACTCAGTACTGGGGCATTAGGCATTGCATGGAATTCCTTAATCCACTGGTCCAGTTGATCCTCCTTATATCACTTCAGGTCAGAATAATAATACCTGACTTGCACACCAGTCCGAGGAACATCAGTCGCACTGGTGAGATCACGAGCATGACTGTTCCAGGCCTCCGTTTTATATCGGGTACCCTGGTACTGGCCCCGCAGGAGTCTTTCCTCATGATTGTGGACAAGGAGCCAAATCATTACTTTGGACTCCTCAATGCCACAGCGTTGCGCTCTAAATCGAGTGCCTTCTCCAACACCGGCCATGCTGACTGCAGAAGGGAGCTACAACCAGTTATAGCAAGTATTCCCACCTGTGGAGCTTAAATACGCCTCATTTCCCACACTTATTTGTGATTGGCCAGTTTTGAAAAATCTCAGCTGTAGGCACACCTGCTTAGCTGATGTTGGCAGTGTTGAAAATTCCTTTGATAGATATGTGTCTGTTGAAAGTGCTTGATTATGAAATTCTGTCATGGCATAGTGGTTCAGTACTGTGACTATAGTGCACAGTATCCTGAGTTGAGCCCTGTCACTGCTTTTTATTTTCCTACTGGGCAGACCTGACTGGTTAAGGTATAGTAAAGGAGGTGTGGCCGTGTTTAGCCGACTTTGCTCAACTTTGCTTGACTTTGCCCAACGTTGCTCAATGTTGTGCTGGTTAGCGTGGTGTGCAGCTAAGAGCAAATAAGTTGTGGTTGCACTGGTTGGTGCGGTGTGCAACTAAGCACAAAGACATTGAGTTAGTTAATGCAGTGCACAGCTATGAGCAATTTAATTTAAATATGCTCAATACTGGTAAAATGTGCTTAGCAGTACTTTATATTGCTTAAAATAAGGTATATATTGCTTAAAATAACCATTTCACCTTCATATGTATATAATTCATTCACTACTACATTTAACATTTCAATGCTTTTTACAAAACTTATACATAACAAATGTCAGGAAATATTTTTGTATACAGATTTCCAACAGAAAATGGAACGTGCAGTAGGGGGACTTGAACCGGGAATGCCTCCTCTTTGTGTGAAGGCTCTAACCACTACGCTATTGCTATTTTGCTTAATTTGCATAGATTTTTCTTATTATCCTCTTCGGTGTCTAAGCTGCTAACTGCAGCTAAGCAATGGGCAAACCCACACAAACACGTGCAAATACGGGCAGCTATATTGGAAATAAAACAAACAAAAAATTATTTTAATTTTTACATTTGTATGTGGTTTAACATATGGGGGAGTGTAGTGTTACAATGTACATGTGAGCAGACTCGCTCATGTAAGTCGACATTTCTCGAGTTTCTTTATTGCAGGGGAGTGGATTTTTGGACTGCTTGGCAGTCCGACACACCCCCTACACTTGTCCATGCTCCATGCAAGCTTTAGCATTGAGGCATCGCACCCTCATTAATATGCAAGGCAAGCAGCCGTCATACTCTTAGACTGGTGCTTCCGTGTAAGACTAATCTAGTCTTACACGGAAGATTAGTGAATCCTGGGTAGAGTCTTTTTCTCCAATAACTTAATAGAATGCTTAATAGATACCAAAATAATCACATGTCCAATTTCAGATCATAATCCCATCCCATTTGAAATTACAGTTAATAGTAATTACGGTACCCAAATAAGAAGAATACCGGCTTATATAAACAAATTAAAGGAATTTAAAGAATTTATAGATTTAGAAACTCGGAACATTATGACACTAATAACACTAATGAAACTAGTGAAATCTATATATGGGATTCTCTTAAGGCTTATCTTTATGGAAGAACTCTTAATTGGTTTTATAAGAAAAAGAAAGGTTGGGATGAACAACTACTTGACATACAAAATAAAATAGACATATTAAAATAGAATCAAGAGAGAGATATAGATAAAAATGAAAACAAGAAGGAAATTAATGCACTAAACAACAAGTACCTAGAGATATTAAACCATAAAACTATGATTGCTTTGGAAAAATTTAAATTTATACAATTTTCCACTAATCCACGGTCACTCAACATGTTAGCTAATAAAACTAAAAGACTATCCAAATGTAATCATATAAATGAAATATATTCACCTAAGAAAAAAAGGACAGTCTCAGACATACAGAATATATTGACGGAATTTAGACAATTTTTCATTAATATAAATCAGCATACTGAGACAATCGATTCTAATGAAGAAATCAGAACCTTTATTAATAAATATATCCATAATAAACTTTCAAATGAACAAACTAATATTATGGACAAACCCATTACCTTAAAAGATATTGAAACACAAATTACCAAATTAAAATTAAAGTTCCAGGAAATTATGGCATTATTCCCGAAATTTATAAGATCTTGCCTTCAAATTCACCAGAATTATTACATAAGGTATACAATAGTGCTCATAATAGAAATATAATACCACTCTCATGGGAATATACATTTATCTCCCCCATCCTGAAATCCAATAAAAATCCCATTCATTACTCATCATATAGGCCAATTTCTCTGTTAAATGTTCACTATAAAATATTTATGTCAATATATGCCAATAGGCTTAAAATCTTTTTACCATCACTAGTAGAAGATGATCAAACTGTTTTTTTTATAAATAGAAATTCTTATGATAACATTAAAAGAACCCTATCTTTAATAGAATCAGTCAAACCTTTAAAATAAAAACCTAACATTAATTACCCTAGATATAAACTGTGCATTTGATTTGGTTAATTGGGATTACTTATTTATTTTATTAGAAAGTTTACATTTTTTCAAATAATTTTATTAATTTAATAACCCAATTATATAAAGATTGCTATGCATATATTAAAATAGGAACACATATTTCTCAAAATATTCCCATCATTAAGGGTACCAAACAAGGTTGTCCATTATCCCATTATTATTTACACTAATTATGGAGCCCTGGGCCAACTTGATAAGAAATAATGTGGAAATTGAAGGATACAAGATAACATCAAATGAATCCTCCAAAATACAAATGTTTGCTGATGATATTCTAATCACATTAGAAGGAAATAACAAATCCATCAAGGCATTATTCTCAGATATGGAGTACTTTAAAAAATCAGGATTACTCTTTAATAATAATAAAACACAAATATTAACAATAGGCCCTAAGAAATTTGATTTACAAGAAGATTATAAAAAATACATAACACAATTGGATGAAATATGTTATTTGGGTATAGTGATTACTAAAAATATTAAATATATTATTCAAGTAAACTATAATAAAAGTCTAAAGGTAATAGAAAACCTTGCTCAAAAATGGAATAATATCCCATTCTCAATGGATGAGAAACTTTTAATAATTAAGATGCTTTTTCTACCCAAAATCTTGTATATTGTTCAATCAAGCTCCTTACCCCCTCCTTCAAATATTATTTAAAAGTTCAGTTATGCGATTCATAAATTTCTATGGCACCCGACCAAACCTAGAATAGCTTGGTCCACCCATGTGAAAAATTGGAATAATGGAGGTATAGCTATCCCAAATTTAGAAAGCTATGCAATCTCTTCAATGGTTAAACTATTTCCCTTCTTATAGATCCACAATATTCAGCTAAATGGAAAAAAATCTAGAAATTTTAGTTTGTAAAGCAATAAATAATAATTGATCCCAGAAAATAGAACTGTTAAATAATACTTTCATATGGGTTTTAAAAAGAATATATTGTTTTTAATAATACTCAGAATTGTAAATCAAACTATATAACTCTTTTATTGAAATCATTCAGAAATTTGATGTTTACATTTAATAATTTTAAAGATTGAATATTTCTCTCATTTCCAATAGCCTATATATACAGTGTTATATTTTCTTCAGATTTTACAAAAATGTGTTCATTTAAAGAAAAAAAAATATTTTGGTTTCACATGATGTCAAATAATGATTAAAATCTATTAACATACTTAAAGATGAATATGAAGATGTTTCACCTTCATGTTTGGACTTACATGAAGCAAGGAAATATATTTTAAACAAGCTTGATACTATGTCTATGATAACCAAGAATGCAATACCTAAGATTATTCAATATATGGTTTTATCTATACAACATACATCTCCTACCAAAAACATATTATCCCACATATATAAACTAATTAAACTTGACTTGGAAACTGTTTCAGATACTAATTGGAACTACTTTATTTTAATTAATAATCATTTTCTTACAGAAAATTATAAAATAAATATATTACAGTCAGCTAGTCTTACCACCTCATCATTGAAGTGGAAAGTTTTTACTTGGAAATACTTACACTAATATTTTATTACCCCGTTCTCTATTAGTAAATTTAAAAAAAAGTAATGTCAATTGTTGGATGTGTAACAAAGAAATAAATGCAGATTGGGCACACGTGGTATACAATTGTGTAATTTTAAATGAATTTTGGAAAATGTAATTTTTTTTTACAAGCTGTTTTCATGGATAATTTTACTCTCAACAAGTCACTTGTAATTTTCAATATTCCAGTATCTAATTGTATCAGCAAAGTAAATCAACCTTTAGTCTGGTCTATATTGTCAGTTGCCAGAAAAATAATTACAAGAAACTGGAAATCCAGTATTACTCCCTCAATTCAAGAATTCAAAATTTTGCTTTTGGAAGTCTGTAATCTGGAATATTTAACCATTCAATTAAGATCTCCTCGGAATACTGTTAAATGTAATTTATGGAAAAAAGTCTACAATTTATTACAGAAGTAATAATTTAATTGATTTGTAACTGTGGAGAATGTCTTTGTATATAGTTTATTTATCTTTGTTATATCATTATTTGACTATTTATCTGAAAAGTGTTAATTTCTAATGTACATATTCATTTTTCAATATCAATTTAATAAAATTGTTTAAAAAAAAAAGATCTTATTACCAGATTCAGGAATAGAGGATACAAAACAGGAAATATCTTTCAGGCCAGGCACTGGGTGGCTGACTGTAATAGGCAAGATTTCTTAACATATAGGGATACGACTAAGAGCAAGAATTCAATCATTAGACTAGTCACTACATATGGTAGAAATACTGATGTCCTACTCAACAGCGTCCGCAGACATTGGAATATACTTTTGGCAGACAACAAATTATGTGAGTTTCTGGATGACAGATGTCAATTTTCTTTCAGAAGAGGCAGGAATTTGGGTTCATTCTTAAATCATTACAAACATGGCTGGAGAAGTAAAAGTGACCCTATACAAACCACTTTGGCGAGGGACCACCTCAAGGGTTCAACCATAGCAGCATGAAATGGTTATGTGGAAATGACAGACTGAGGGAGTTGGGAAGACCTAGTCCTGGAAATAGATTGAGTTGGAGACCATTAAGTGAAAATGCAAATTACGGGGTTGGTAACAGAAGGCAGAAAGGGATACAATATGTGAAAAACTAGAAATAAATGTTAAAGAGAAGAGTTATGGAATAGAACAGAATGGCTGGTAGTGCACAAATATACAGAATTTTATGATGTGATTTTGCTATCAGCAGTGGGTAACAATAGTAATAAGGCTTTGTACATCATTTAATTAGCTTTATCCAATGCAAAAAAAAGTGAAAAACCCATGTAAATTAAGAAGTTAGTACATATTTGGAAAGAAAGGAATACGTAAAAGTGAAGAGGGCATATAAGACCATACTATTATATGGGAAGAATGGATGAGGAAAAAGAAATGAAGACTGGAAATATGAATTAAAATCTAGGAAGAAAGGAAATATGGACAAACTGGAATGACATCCAGAGGAGAAGGAGTATTTAGGTTATCAGAAGGTTAGAATAACATTTTTGTGGGTATGAATGTGAGACTTGTGGAAAGTTAAACAGTGTTGTATCATTATTGGACATGCAATATGGATTATGCATGGATGTTAAATAAAAGGGTTATGCCTGAAAGAAAAGGATTAATGGAGGCAGGCATGAACAGGTAGGGACTGAAAACACTGAACTGTAATGGAAATGTGCATAGGTTCAAATATTTGGTGTAAGGAAGAAAAGGCATGGTGAACAGTTATAGGATATAAACTGAAAGCACTATGATAGTTGTGCATATGTGGATTGAAGTTAATAATCTAGAGCCATTCAAATTTAAAATGATGTGAATAAGCTAGAGCCACTCAAATTTAAACTGATGTGGATATGTTGCTTATTTTTCTTTTGGGCAAATTCAAAGAAGAAAAATGTGGACAGTGACGGAGTAAGTTGGAAAATTTGATATTCATTGGAGGTGTTAAGAAGACAGTGAAGGCTGTCAAATTTATATGTCTTGAATAGACTTTAGCAGGATGTGAGAAAATCTCCAGGTTGTGTAAGGGTGCAGTTGTGCTGTTTGATAATAAAACAGCTGATGTGACTGTATGCTGTACAAAATTTAGGAAACAGTCTTTTTGATGTATATTATTTATAGAATGTTATGGGAAAGAGTTGTAACTGATTGATTTAAAATGGCATGGAATGACAGTCTTAAAAATGTTTAAAAAAGATATATAGAAATAAATAAATGCATAATGGAAAGAACGAGAAAGGTGGAAGAGAAACAAGATATGTTAATGAAGATCGCAAAGAATATTAACAAGGCAGAAAACAGAAATGGCTTGGCAGAAAAAGGACAGTGAAGTACATTGTAATTGGGAGTAAGACAGCATGGCGTTTAGGTTGGTAGGAAACAAAATGAGGAAATGAGGCAGTCGTACTGAGACTGAAGTAGAGTTGATGTGTCACAGCTGGATAATAACAGGGGTGATGAGAAGGACTTTAAGAAAAAAATGGTGAAAATCAAAAAAAAAGGAGAAAAAGAGCATATTTGTTAACTGTGGCTGTTTCTGCTTAAATGTCATTATAGAGATATATATCTTTTCTTTATTATATCTCTAATTAGCTATTTAAATTCATGGTTTTATTGAGAAGTACATGAGCAAAAGAGGAACAAACTCCAATTCATCATTTCTGCCAATTGTCCAGCTTTTAACAGCCTGTCCAGATTTTTGCCACATATTTTTGGTTTGTCCCTCATAATATGTGTGTTATTTTGGAATCATTGAGGATTGCTGTCACTAAATAATCACAGGCATCTGAGTTTCAGAGTTAATATCATTCAGAAAATGTACGGTAATGAAAGCCTATTAGTCTATCAACTTTCTAAGTTCATAAGAATAATACTTAACATATTTCTCTAATTTTGAGTTTGATTTTTTTGCTTTGTCCAGAAATGTTATGCTAAGAGGTTGAGAGGTATGAGCTACAGACAATAGATATTGCTAAACATGAAATGAGGCTATGTTTCTTTCACAAGGTGCACACGCAAATACTTTGAAGACACAAGGATATGGTTAGAATAGCTATGATGTAGGCAAAAAATGCATAGACAAGGACAAATGTAGTTTGAAAGGGAATATGTTTCATAAATTTAATGAATGAGAACATAACTGCAGTATTAGTGACACCAGGACCAAAATACATGTTTGTACTATTTAAGGGTTGCAGTATGACAGGATTATAGTATATGGCACACGATTATGGAGGCAGCAAAGAGCAAAATGAAATGTACATAGATACAATGGTAATAATAGTATGGAGTAGAGTTATTTTTTTTTTCCTTTTGAGGACTTTTTATGTGAGGCTAAGGCTGATTATTTATGTAGCAGAGTTTAAGAGTTACAGATAATTGAATAAACTAAAAATGGTAGTATAAGTTATGCTAGATGAGTGTGGTTTGAATTTTTCTTATCTATTTTTTTATTTATGTTGCTGTGTCTAAGAGCAGGATGTTTGAATTTTTTGGTGATCTTAGAGTCATTATGTCCTCTCAAAAAATGGTTGTTTTTCTTCAGTAGTAAGTCAGGTAGATGGAAACCTTGGACTGTGTGTGTGTGTGTGTGTGTGTGTGTGTGTGTGTGTGTGTGTGTGTGTGTGTGTGTGTGTGAGTGTGTGTGTGTGTGTGTGTGTGTGTGTGTGTGTGTGTGTGTGTGTGTGTGTGTGTGTGTTTGTGTGTGCGTGCATGTGCACAAAAACAGGTACTGTGACAGGCACACACAACTACCACTATGAGGCCTTGTGTCTCTGGTGATTTGTTTCTTCATGTTTTTGTCTCCATAATTGTCAGCCATCTGAATAATGATTTGTTTCTTCATGTTTTTCTTTCCATATTTGCCAGCCACCTGAATAACCGCCATTACTATGCTATGGCATGGTTGTCAATCAGTAAGCCATGAAGGAGGATTACTCTGATTTTTTTACCTTCTGTGTCTGGGAAGTTTTCACTGGATGGTCATACAATGAGCAGGTAAAAGGTGGGTCACCTGCTTCCATGGGGAAAATTCTAAAGAATACTTTTTTCCTGTATGAGTTTATGCTTCTAGTTGATCTTTCATCTCTCTCAATTTATTTTTTTCCAAATGCTTAGTTTTTAATGCATATTGATGGGAATAGACCCCATTCCTAAGTCAGAGCATAAAGTTCATGAAATTAGTGTTGCTTCAGTATTTGATGCTAGCCAAGAGAGCTCTTCCTAGTATATGCAGTGTGCCCCGAATCGCATCCTTCTGCAGTTCATATTGAGATACATGTATTTGCAACTCATTTAAGTAAGTCTCCTTTGGGATGAGTGTGTTGTGATGGAAATTATACCCTTGTTTGCCCATAGCCATTCTGCTATATGAGACAGCTGAGAAAGCAAAGTTTCATCAAGACTTTTCCTGTCCCCTGCCAGTTCTTTCATTACTCTTAGGACACAGATTAAGTCATCTGGTGCAAAGCTATGGCTACACTGCTGCATGCTGTAGATATCATGCTTCTTGTTTTTGTTGATATGCATGTGCCATGTAACTGTTTTTCAATAACATATTAAAAGTTGGAATATCTCTTGGTGTAATTGATCTCACCGCCCCTTCTTGCCCTCTGTAAAGAAAATCTTTTTTGGATGTATGTTATATGATAGAAACAGTATCCTTCTATTTAGAAACTTCAATGACAAACTTGTAAGTAATATCAGTTTCTATGCAGACTGCTTACTTCAATAATTTAGCTAAAGACACTGGTCAGTAAAGCCAGCCAGACACAATTGTTTATTGAAAATAACTCCTAAATGATCTATGTACTAAACAAAATAAAAATGTTGATATTACTTTCCTTCATCCTGCTTTCATTGATCACTTGTTCAGTCATTATCCCCTAGTCAGACAATAGAATTTGACATTTATAGCAGACCAAAGGCCTCTGAACATCTCTGAAATCTCCATCTAACTGACAGTTACAAAATGACAAAAATCATTTAATGCCAAGACTATAAACCTGTAACAGGTGCCTTTCAAATATTTCACCTTAGGCTATAGGAGAATAACTTTCCATGCAAGGGGCATATGTTCCTTGGCATAGGTGACAGCCTGGTAACCCTAGAATGAATTCAATTATTTATATTCAAAAATGTATCATAAAAAAGTAGGAAGATAATGTAGTCATCCAACATGGATGTATTCTTTATTCAAAAAATATGCAAAAAATAAATGATGAGAAAGTACTTACTTGAATAGGCTTCCTGAAGACAGTCTTCTTTCACAAGGAGTACTAAAAGCTGCTTCCATTAGCCTTTCTAATAATAATAAACCATTTATCTGCTAAACTTTATCTCGGTACAGAAGACCAGAGGAAAGAATTTCTAACTTGTACTTTGGACCAATCTGCAGACAACTTTTTTGTAGCTGAATGAGTTATAGGTAAACAAGCAAAACAGTGACTCATTAAACAAAGAGCCATCTTTTTTAATGTGTTTTATTAACAATTGTCAAATAATAACAATGAATACATGAAACAAAAAAGATCATATTTAAAGAATATAAGAACACCAAACATAGAAAACCATTCACACTGTTTGCATATAATATTAATATTTGATTTAAAATTAGGTGAAAGAATGAAAGAACATATACCTAGTTCAGTGTTGAAAATAAATGTATATAATTAGTTTTAATACATTCTTCAAACTTAAAGACCAAGACGTCTTTTGATTTAATTTTTTCTACTAAAATTTTAAAGATTTATTATATTCTTAGGCATGTCTTGAAAGCTTTCTAGTTAACAAGTTTAAGATCCAGACAATTCTTGGTAATACAGAACTTTATTAACATTAAAATGGTTAAGAAAGTTCTATCAGTGGGACTCAAGTTCTTAGGAGGAATTTGCAGTTGCGCATATTTCCAAGGTATTTTTAAATTACTGTCAACAGCAATTTTAATTTTATGTTGAAGGGTAGACCATAATTTTCTGTAGAATCTGAAAACCCAGAGTATGAGCAGCAAGTCAGCGTTCTTGGAAATACATGCTGAACAGCAAGGAGAGTTTCCAGAAAAGAAACTTGCTTTCCTATGAGTTCAGTAAGCATTATTTATAACCATGAACTGAGAGAAATAATATCACTTAAGGAAGATGCATATTACATTTGTTGTTAGTGAAACATGTGAGAGCCAATTTAAGGAAGTGAAATAATAGTATGTATAAGTAGTAATCTGTTTATATGAGTTTGATAGGGATTTGTCAGAAGTTAAGGTTATATGCATTTTTCTTTACTGAACTGAGATTGAAACATAAAGTTTTGATGAAGAAGAAAATAACAGGTATGTTTAGTTCAGTTTTAGACTAATTTGTTCAAGTGAATGAAAGGGGTCTATCTAGAAATTTAATTAATAGGTAAGTGAATAAATCCAGGATTTTAATTTTCAATGTGATGTTTGAATTCAAGTTTATAGGCTGGAATAGATTAAATACTTCTTCCAAACTGAGCAGCTTTAGAAGTGTCTTTAACACCAAGATGAGGTCTGTTAAGCAGTTATGGATTTTAAGCTACTTGACATCTTGAAACTCCAAAACTAGGAGTGCGGAATGGATGCATTTAGAAAATTTTCTCCTGGATTCAGCCAGCTCTGCATGGAGTGCAGGAATAGTGCAAGAGCTGCTGCATGCAATATGGTCGAAGAGTGATCCATGATCAAGTCCCCGAGACATGAACAAGCACCCCTACACTATTCCCACACGGAGACCACTGCCATATGCTAATTGCCTCATTTGCTGGTAAAAAACATGCAAATGAGATGAATTAGTGATCCAGGAAGTAGGCAGGCATTTGTGCAGGAATATTGTAACCTACAGAAATGTATTTGGTTACTAACCGAATACATTTCTGCAAAGTACAAAACGGAGGCATGGCAGCTTGAAAAAAAGCATATATTCTATGTAGTAGGCATGCCAATGGCCAAATATATGGCCATTGGCATGACAAATAGCTGAAATTTTATAAAAAGTAAGTTTAATTTTTTGGGGGGCAATCTCAGCTGTTTAAGCGTAGGGCAGTGGTGCGCAAACGGATCATCACAAAAATAAAAGAAAAAGGGGGAAATAAGCTTTTATACCCAAATCTAATTTTGGCATAATAGTCAATGGCATGCATAAGGCAACAATACCAGGGAATGGTGGTTGCTAAGGGGGAAGGCTCAGTGTGAGTGTGATAACTATGAATTAGCAGTCTGGTTTATGCAAATGAGGGGTTTGATACTGAATCACAGATTTCCTGTCAGTGTTAGCTTGCATCCAACTGTGTAGGTGCAGCAACACCATTGTATAAGTAGAAGAGGTGGATGACCTTATAAGGGTGTGTTTCATGCATTCTGTAAGCTTATTGGAGCTCTGTGGCCCATGTTTGCCTTTAGCTAAGCACAGCTAAGGAAGGGGGTGTGTCTTACATTGTTGAATCTTGTTTTCCTTGCTTAAACGGGTGTGTGTGCCTCACACAGGGATTTAAACATAAAAGTAAATAAATAAAAAAACAGGAAATAGCAGCACTGTTCACATCTGAGCACTGGGTATGCACGGCGTGCCTCGGGGCTTAAATGGGGAGAACATGTGAAGGGAAAACAGCAGTAGGAAGGCAATCAAGGAGCACTAGTATAGCTGGCAGGTGAAATGTATCAGAATCAGCCAATTACACAGGCAGCAGCCCAACACATTACTATAAACTATGCAAATACCTTTCAGTCTGTTTTTTTCACACAAACTGTACACCACCGGTGTACACAGATGGGGAAATTTTACCTAACAAAACTAACAAAATCTTAGGGCCTACTTTCACTCTCATACATCAATATATGCAAGAAACTGATGGTGGTGAGGATGTGAATGCTGATGACCATCCCACAGTGAGGAGAAGGAGAAGAGTGTACAGACCCAGGGTAACCTACCAGGGGCTACATGAGCTGGAGATAGTGGAGTGCTATAGGGTGAACCGGGACATTCTACAGCAAATTGTTGAGCTGTGCAGGCCCCACCTCACACACAGAACCAACAGAGGGGAACCCATCCCAGTGGATACCAAGGTATGTGTAGGCTTAAGAATAAAACCAGAATCATTATAGAGCATGTGTTTGGGATGCTCAAGTCATGGTTCAGCTGCCTTGATACATCCGGTGGAGCCTTGCAGTACTCTCCATCTACATGTACAGAAATGTTCATAGTATGTGCTGTGCTATACAATATGATCCTGCGGAAACGGGAAGAGGAACAGCACAGAGCTGGTCCACACAGCCCCCCCTCCACCATTGCCAAGGCCATCACAGGCACAGAGTGACTCAGAGGAGGAATTACCTGAGCCTTCCCCCATAGCCAGAAGGAGGCATGCACAGTATTCCCAGGCCTTGGCAAAGAGGCAACGCATAACACTTATACTGTCACAGTAGGGACCCAGGGAATGACACCTCTCTCTGACTTCCACATACAGTAAAAGGGATGCCACATATGACACTACCTGTGCCTTACCAAATATAGGCAGTATACTGTGTGTATCTGACATAGTCAGCCCTCCAGCACTATCTGCAGTACTGGCCCAGGCACAAGGTAAGTCACTCCTATCAATTAGTGAATGTAGTAGTATGTTCTGATACTGATAGCTATGGTATGGATGCAAGCATGCAAGGGAATTGTATGGCCGAATGGGATAGCATCAGACTGCTGACAGCTATATGGAACAGCAGAAAATCCATAGCAAATACTGGTGTCAACATACTAGGCAGTAGTACACAGGGTGAGAACTCCCACCGCCATTCATATGGTGACCCAAATAACTGGGTATCTGTAGGCCACACACATGGTGGTCAATGAGGGTTCACATACTCACCCACAGCCTCACCCTACAGGACAGGTGTAGATGGCCATAGAGAAAGGTTGGGCTAAGGCCTTCAAATGCTGGCAATGGTGAACAGTTCCCCTACAGACCTACACAGACATAGTACAACAGGTCTGGCAGTTGTATCATAGTGCTGAAGGGCAAGAAGTCTGAAACTGAAATGTATGCAAATAAAATTTAACATGTGCATTCTACTGCGATGCCTCCTTTGTGCAAGATAGGTCACAATACAATACTAAATGGAAGTAAACAGAGTAAGTGAAATACCACTACAGTCACTGCAAGTGTGTAAAGTCGTCAGGTGTAGTGTACCCCGTGTAGAAATGCAGTAACATGTAAGTTTGTGGAGTAATATCACTGGAGCACAGAGTGCCAAAGATGTCCCAATCAACATGGTAAATTGGTGCATGTCTACAATATGCAGGGGTCAGTGTGCTAGGTTTCTGTGTGTTTAATGTTGTGTAGAAGTGATCAGCATGTAGGTCTCCATGTTGTGTCTCAGTGGCCTAGGTACAGTACTGTGATTGACAGTGCAATGTCCCAATAACTCCAGTGCCAACCAATGTGCTTTTCAGTGACACCCATGTTAATGGTTGTACACTGTCAAGATGTCAAGAGCAGTCAATGGTGGAAAGCCAGACAGGCCATGAACAAGGGGCCCTACATGGAAACACTACACAGATGGAAGTACCCTATGCAGTGCCTACAATCACCCTCAGCTGCATACAACTGTGGAATTATATATCTAGAGGTTAGCCTAACATTAGTTGTCCCTCCACTATGGAATACTGGTTGGCTGCCCAATTACTGCCACACCACCAAAGCACTGTTACACATTAATGCCAGACTGCCGACGGCCATACACAAGGTGGGATATGGATAAGGTCCCACTTATACCTGTGGGGCAGGTGCCCTAAGTGACATATCACACATGCACTCAGGTCACCCCCCCCCAACACTCACAGGTATCTTACAGGTGAGGTCCTTGCTATTGGGAATGAGTACAGCATGATACCACTTCTGTATGGGAATACCCACAGAATGCAGCATGATGAAGAGGTGTCCTATGCAGGTGTGTCCCTAGCTGTAAGCAGCACCCTGCCTGCATCCAGACCAATGGAGCAATATGGACAGGAAGCATTGCCAGTAACACCTCACACACTTACCTGTCACCCCAGAGGAATCCACTGGCTCACAGCCTGGGAATGTATGAGTGATAGAATGCACTGGCCTGCTACAGATGACCCACATCAATACGAAATGGCCTACAGTCCTCTGTCAAAGGCCTGCGCCTCACCCATAGTGCCAGTGTATATTATCTTATGGGGTCCTAACGAAAAACCTAACACAGTCAGCAGATCACAAATGCAAGGTCATGCAGACAAATCCCAGTAGCATGCCCACCATGTCCTACTGCAAGAACTGTGGACCAATCCATAAATACTGCTGGGATGAAGGGCCAGCTATTGGGATACTTCTCAGATATTGATCGCATAATGTTAGGAAGAGGATAGACTAAAAGATTGGGGGGTGCAAGAAGTATGGATGTAATGGAGTGTGTGAAGTCTGAAACTCTGATGTGTGACCATACTACCCCTGTCTGCAAACCCAGTCATGGGTGGCTACAAACCTGCTCGTAAACCACAATGTGAAGGGGAACTGACCAGATGTATGAGCCCTGCCTCCTGGGTAATCTGGGTGAATCTGTACAGCTGAGAGGTATGGCCACAGCAGTTTATGGCCATTCTGTTACGTCAATAGATGTACAAGCAGGGGATCCTCAGCCACCACAGTACCAAGGTGCTGGACCATTTACACAGACCCATCAACAAGTGTCTGTAGCTACCCCTCCAGAATGGCAGGAATGTGCAAGAATGTGTAGGCTGCAGCCCACAATACTGGACTCAGCTTCATTTATCTTGTATTGTCATGGTAAATAACTGTGAGCAAATAATTATATCTGTCAGTAGTTGATGACATAATATATCACAGTGTAAAACAATACATATGTCTGAATATCTCTGCTAACACCAGCCATGTAACACAAGCAGCACGGACAGCAATAGTTACAGTATCCCACTATCTGTCACCCATTGTGACTCCATATTGTCAACCTATCTACAGATATCCTGCAGAAACAGATTGCTAGCTGTAGGTGTAGAACACCAAGCCCCGGACTGGAGTACAACCTTACCTGGAATGGATTCACACACTCAATACAGAAGATCCTACTGGGCATGCTCCTACATGTAAAGAAATGAAGCCCATGTATAACAATACAGTGGACTATACATATCTGTCATTTGCAGATATCTGTGAACACACACCAAATTGTACACCATTTATGCTTCACACACATTGGCTAGGAATACACACACATATCTAAGGCCAACAGACAATAACATGTCAAACATATACACACAGAGTCGTGGGGAAGACATAGACAGACAGAGACAGAGAGAATCCCATTATGAGGCCTGTCCCACCCACTACACATCCCATTGGTCTATATCACATGATGTGCTGATATCAATCACTGTAGACATTCCTTTTGGTAGCCCTCAGCCCTATAGTGTCTGTGGTGCTTGTGATAACTGTGTAACCTATAGTATAAATAAGTAGTCATGTAGCATTTGTAAACTCAATCCTGTCAAATGTAAAGTTGTGTGTGAGTGAGTGTGTGTATGTTTCCAGAGGAGTGATTTATAACCCATTCACACACACTGCACTTTCCATTGCTTTGTGTTAGCACTCCTGCTGATGTCAGTCAACTTCAATTAACCCTTTGGCCAAATCTCAACCCTATAAGCTCTGTGGCACTCATGATAACTGCCTAATACTGTAGTGTAGCAAGCAAGTTAGGTAGGAGTTCTAATCCCAGACATGGCAACTGTTAAACTGTGTGTGTGTTTGGAGATGATTGATTTTGAGCCCATTCACACTCACTACACCTCCCATTACCCTACTTTAGCACTCCTGCTGATGTCAGTCACCTTGAAAATAATCATTTGGCCAATTCTCAGCCTTATAAGCTCCATGGCACTTGTGATAACTGTGTAATACTGTAGTATAGTACACTAGTTAAGTAGGAGTTCTAATCCCAGACCTGGCAACTGTTAAACTCTGTGTGTTTGGAAATGAATGACTTTGAGGCTATTCACTCTCACTACACCTCCCATGGCCCTACTTTAGCACACCTGCTGATGTCAGTCACCTTGAAAGAACCCTTTGGCTAAGTCTCAACCTTATAAGATCCATGGTGCGTACAATAATTGCATAATACTATAGTGTAGCAAACTAGTTAGGTAGGAGTTCTAATTTTAGTCCTGGCCACTATGAAAACGTGTGTGTTTGTGTGAGAAAGTGTGTGTGTCTTTGTTGACACTTGATTTTGTGGTCATTCACACTTACTAGACTTCCCTTACCTCTCCTTTAGCACTGCTGCTAATGTCACTCACCTTCAAAGATACCTTTGGAGAGCTCACTAACACATAATCTCTGTGGTGCTTGTGATACCTGCATAATACTATAGTGTAGCAAGCTAGTTAGGGAGGATTTCTAATCCTGGTCCTGGCAACCAAGAAAATGTGTGCATTTGTGTGAGAGAGTGTGTGTGTCTTTGTTGACACCTGATTTTGTGGTTGTTCATACTTACTATACTTCTCTTACCCCTCCTTTAGCACTGCTGCTGATGTCACTCACATTCAAAGATACCTTTGGACAGCTCTCCAACATATAAGCTCTGTGGTGCGTGAGATAAATGTGTAACACTGTAATAGCAATACATAGCTAGGTAGGGGACCAAAACTTGGTACTGGCAAGTGTGTGTGTGTGTGTGTGTGTGTGTGTGTGTGTGTGTGTGTGTGTGTGTGTGTGTGTGTGTGTGTGTGTGTGTGTGTGTGTGTGTGTGTGTGTGTGTGTGTGTGTGTGTGTGTGTGTGTGTGTGTGTGCATGTGATTGTGTAATAACAGAATCCATTGGGGGTGTGTTTTGCTACATTATTATATTGAGGACCTAGTATATGTCCCAATGTCCACATTACAAGGCCAACAGTTGTCAAACACTGTAGAGGTTGATGTAGACAACCCACAGCCATAAATGTCTAGTGCCATGTGCAATGACTATGTGACAGTATGAATTAGTAAACAATATAGGCAACCCTTATAAGACTTAGAGACCACTCTCCACCCACAGATCATAAACAAACATGCTTGGCTAAGCAACAAGAACTATATCGGTAGTTCTTCTGCAAATTACCTCACAGATACTACCCATGGTGTGATTGCAGTGGACTACATGGCTGTCAACCACAACAGTGTCACTGACATCTGAAAGTACTTTGATGTGTTACATCTCCTGAATCAGTGTGTGTTATCCAGCAAGTAAAAAGACATGGCACCCCGTTCCATTCCCTAAGTAGCCCAATCAATGTGTACAGTGGCCCTTTTACCATATTCCCCACTGGAAACCTGCAACAACTGTAGAGTCTGCAAACCTACCCCACAATGGGAATACCATGCCTTATACACATGCCCTGTATGGAGAGACACCAATAACTCCAATGAATCCCCATATCATACTGTCTATGTCGGTGCAATTACTACCTCAGCTACATAGCCAGGTCTCAACAAATGATGCCAGGAATGCTACTTCTGAAGATACCAGGGTGTCCACACAATATGCCCCAGAAACCTCAAGCACACTTCCACACTTCAAAGAACATGCATGTGGGACATGTGCACAACCCAGACACTGTCTGTGTTATGGAATATAAATCACATACATGTGAAGCAGTGCACATCAATGGCCACCCACAATAGAAATATGGATGAGTGGATGGGGAATGCAATACTCACCCCTGGGGATCACTCCAGTGACTATACTCCTGAGCCACACTAGGGACTATTTTCATGTGGCCTGATGCCAGAGTATTCCCTTGGGCTAGCATTGTACAGCCTTCAGGCCCATTCACCTACTACACACCTATGAAGCAATGAACCTATGGATCTCAGTACTGGCAAATGTGAATGTGTGTGTGTGTGTGTGTGTGTGTGTGTGTGTGTGTGTGTGTGTGTGTGTGTGTGTGTGTGTGTGTGTGTGTGTGTGTGTGTGTGTGTGTGTGTGTGTGTGTGTGTGTGTGTGTGTGTGTGTGTGTGTGTGTGTGTGTCTGTGTGAGGATCATATCTTGTGTGGCTTATACCATTTTGATGTGTATACCATATATGGCTGGTGACTACCTCCTGCTGCCATTACTTTATATAGTGTGGTAAGAGCATCTGCCTCACATGCACAAGGTTAAACCATTGTATTGTTCTCTGTACAGATGTGTCTGGCATATCCATATGTTTGCAACCTATACATGGTTGGAAGTGGTCTGTGTGCCTTAACAATGCCCATGTATGTGATATTATAGACAAATAGGCCACAGTGAGTGTACTGACACATATGGCAGTGTCAGGTATCATGCCTGCCTGAAACCTCATGCTCATACGACATCTGCCGCCCTCACAGTAGGCCTGCATTGTAGGTGTAATACATGAGTCCAGATGCGTGGTTTTACAGGTGAACTGTTCCCATTATGGGTCACATTACAGGGCCCTGAGCTCAAGACTTAGACGCCTTATTATTTTCTTGCAAAGCAGAACAGTTCTGCTGGGGAGGAAGGGATAAGGGCAAAAATTAAAAGGGGTCCCTAGTTTGGGCCCCTTCACCCCCATTTAGACAGCCTTAGGTCAGATTTGTTCCAGTATATTATATATAGACACACACATATATATATATATATATATATATATATATATATATATATATATATATATATATATACACACACACACACACACACACACACACACACACACACACACACACACACACACATATATATATATATATATATATATATATATATATATATATATACATGGATTCACTTTAGAAGCTCAAAATACTGAAATATCGAAATTCAGTATTTTGAGCCCATGAAGTGGAATTCTGAAAGGAGCGAAACCTCAGAAGCACGAAATTCAAAACCACAAATACCGGAGGTTTTGAAGTAGCACTTTTGGTGTTTCGCTGTGGTTATGGATTCATGTAAGTGTGCATGGGTTAAGGGTTTTGGGTAGGGGCTGTCATGTGTGGTAGTGTATTTTGTTGCTGTGATGTATGTGTGCAAGGATAATGTAGTTTGTGTGGTGGTGTTTTGTGTGTGTTTGTATATAGTGTAACCTTGGAGTTAAAATATATAAGTGGGGGGGGTGCAGCTTGTGTTTGTGTGTGGGGAAGAAGGTGTGTATTTGGAGTAGAAGCACGTATTCAAAATCTCCGGTGTGCGAGATTTTGAATTTCGTGCTTCTGAGTTTTCCTTGTTTTAAGGTTTCAACTTTATTGCCTCAAAATTCTGGTGAATCCATATACATACATACATACATACATATAAATAAACCACATAATTACACTAACCAAACCCTTCTCCTAACCCTAAAGTAAAGCACCAAAACTCAATTTCTAACCCTACACTAAACCCCACATACATAACTATCTATGCACTATCCTTAACGTCTCCCAAACCCTAAAGTCTGTAACTGCCGCACATTTCCCCTACGGAGATATACCCAAAGAAAATAAATAATACACATAAATACATTTAACAAAACCCTACTTATAACACTAAACTAAATCTTACACACATTACCTATCTACGCACTTCCCTTAACCCGCACTCTAACTCTAAGGGCCGTAACTATCGCACACTTATCTTACAGAGCAATACCACAGACAGGCCAACCAAAACACTTTGACATTTCAAAATTCAAGGTTTTGCATGTTCGATGATTACGTATTTCGATCAATACGTGTCGATGATTTCATATTCACGTAAATGGAGTTTTGACAATCTAATCGTAACCCAATATGCATACAGATTGCCCTTTTGTTTTGTTTTTTAAGGTGAGAGTGGTATGTTGGGGAAAGATAGTAGGTGTACTTGGTGAGGAAAGTTCGGTAGGATGACAGACATGACAGACAAGACAGCATACAGGGGCAGTATATGACACATGTGGGGGGTAAACACCTTGGATAGGGAGGGTTGTTTGGTAATCGGAAGCCCACGAGCCCAGAAATGGATACAGTGGGACTGAGGTTCCCACCCATGGCCAGTCATTACTGCAGATTCATGGCCCTGAAGGTGGCTATGCTGGGGGCTAAGCAGGAGGGGCAGGCTGACCCTCTAATTGTGCCACAAGGTCCTTAAGCTGGCATAGCAGATCTCCAAATTCCTTGCAGAGTTCGCTTTCCACCAGACCTCGGACCTGGCTTCGGGTGACAGGTTCCTGTCCATGCCCAGAGGGGGGAATAGCCCCATCCCCTGAGGCAGTTCAACTCAAATGTGGTGCAGGACCAGTGGATGAGCAGATCCCGGGGTGGGTCCCAGATGTGCTGGATGCCCAGTGCCATGGCCAGATGTGTCGGGAGAGGTGGATCCACTGAGACTGGCCTTCACTGACATGCTAGTTTTAGAACATATGTTGGTTAGTAATGGTAAACACATTTCAGGATTAGTTATAACAGCATGCATGAGTATTCCCATTAACCCAAAACAACAGTTTTAGAACATTTGCATAGCAAACAGAATACTTGCATATATGGAACCACAGTGGGCATTACACTGACATGCAGGTTACATTAATAGCAACAGGCCACCAATGATAGTATATGAACAGGGAACTTTAACTGGAATAAATTTCAACATTTTTGGAACAACAGGACACATTTCCCAACAGTAGGGTTGGAGGAAAACATACCCATTCATTTATGTGGTTATATTATTGGTGAAGATAAGGTGGGGGAGACAGCAAGAGATGTCAGTTAAAAATGTAGTTTCTTGCAGTTGTCACAGTTTTAATGATCATTGCTCTACTCATTACTCTACAGGTATTATTACAACAGATATGGCATTGGGTTGGGCAGTGGTATGTTTGTACACAGTATAATTACAGCCTTTTTATAGCTACTTTATTCTATCTCTTACCTGGAAGATCTGTGGAGGGAATGTTTGTTAATACTACATGGCTGTTTCTACCCATATTCACATAGTCAGGGTTACATATATGCACTCATACTCTGTGTGTGTGTGTGTGTGTGTGTGTGTGTGTGTGTGTGTGTGTGTGTGTGTGTGTGTGTGTGTGTGTGTGTGTGTGTGTGTGTGTTTGTGTGTGTGTGCTACTGGCACACTCTGCCTTGATTTCTATTGGTCACCCTGGTTGTTGTTAGCAGGGACAAGTAGCTGTGACAGAATGACAATTTTAAATATTTCTTGGTGGAGACCACTTGGTGTATGTACTTATTTTTCTGTCATTTGCAGCCTTGGGGTTTGACCATGGGTGTTGGACACAGTATAACTACAGCCTTCTTATAGCTACTTCATACCTTCTTTTACCTGGGAGACCTGTGGAGGGAATGTTTGTCAGCACTACCTGACTGTTTCTACACATTTTCACAAACCTGGAAGACCTGTGGAGGGAATGCTTGTTAACACTACCTGACTGTTTTACACATTTTCACAAAATCCTAGTTGAAATTATGCATGCAGTTTACTACCACTCCCGGGATTTGAACCATGGCTGTTTCTGCTAAAAATATAACAAGTGCGTGTTTCATCAAAAGGAGCTGTTGAGAAACTGCTGTCTCTTGTTTGAATGATTTATTTCTCATTCTCTTTGTTGTACTATCTGATCTTGTAATTACAACATTCTTATACATACATTTCTATACATACCTTTTGACATAGCACAATGTGGAAAACAGTGGTTAACACAACATTGATATTCAGATATCAGATCTTGGTGCATGACATTTTTAATATCAGCTAATCTTATGTCTTATAGAGGCACAAACTTTGTCAGATGAGACTTGATTGTTTAATACTTTCAGAGCTATAGTTGCTATGCATAACCTGTACACATTTCAAATCATACCATACCAGAGTAAACACAACCATTCCAGGGTTCTGAATTTTATTGACAGGCAGTTACAGTTTTATTTATATATAACCTATATGAGACTATTACTGTAATATTGTCTGCTTTATTCAGTTTAAACCATACCCATTTTTAATACTGCCAGGTGACATTCTACTCATTTATATTTATTTGGTATGAATACTACAAGCTAGATTGTTACTCACCAGCCTCGTGATGCAGCCTTTGCAACCTGCTGACATGGGTTTCCTGGTTCACAACCCACTCAGCTGGAGCTGTAATGAAGATAGAGAAACATTTATACATACATATCCATCACATACACAGGCTGGCTTTGGTAAACAGTTATTGCTATGAATACTTACACATTGCTGGGACATCACTCCTTTGTCGTGCGTCTTGGACCCACTGGTCCAAGAGCTCCCTCTTCCTCTGCTTCAAGTCAGCATAGCGCTGCTGGACCTACTCTCCAGTCCGAGGGATAACAGTGGCTCTGGTGAGATCACAGGTGCGACTTTCCCAGGCCTCCACTTTGTATTGGGAGCACTGCTACTGGTCCTGCAGCAGTCTCACATCATGTTTTTTTACAAGGAGTCCTACCATGAACTTGGACTCCTGTATGCCCCAGCGCTGCGCCTGAAAGCACATGCCCTCTCCAACACCTGCCATACAACCTACAGTAGGGAGATACAACCAGTTATGAGCTGTATTCTTGCTTGCGAGGTTTAAATATTGCTGATTTCCCACCCTTTGCCATGATTAGATGGTTTTGAATATGCTGAGCTAAGCTAAGCTACGAACAAACCTGCATAGCTAAGGTTGGCAGTGCTTAAAGGGGCAGGTTCAGCACTGCTTACCAATAGGCAAATCCTCTTAGCTGGGCTACTCATTGCTTAGCATTCATATTTAAACAATGCTTACACCCAGTCAGCATATCTGTGCAAAGCCTAGCATCGCTTATGTTTTATTTTATGTACTACTACCTGTATGGGATTAATTCATCATTCCTGACATATTATACATTTTTTACCTTCCCTGACATACCCCAATGTGCTTTCATTATGTTTATTCTTGTGTAACTATACTGTATGGGGCACTAGTGTTTATATGGGGGTTTCACAAATTAAACTCACACCTCACATCTAGACCTACTACACTACTCTGGTTAACAAATATGTGTGCTTTACTACCTAATTATTAAAAAAAATATGTACTGCTTTCACATGAAAAATGTTAATTGGCTTTAGTGGGGATTGAGCTAGGAACAACTATTTACAAGGCAACCACTCTAACCACTTTATTATTTCCACATTACTATGTTCTGGTGTATATACCTATTTAGCTCCTTATGATGTTTAAGCTAGGCTAAACAGAGCTGCACAATGTGCACACCCACTCAGCTACACTTAAACTTTACTGAGGACTGAAAAAAAAATTAAACGGTTGTGTGTTATTTCTGTACTGTAGGGGTATCCACATTGATTTCTGAAACATTATTGGTGGGCGGGCTGTGCTTTTGCAATGGTGATGGCATGGCAGGATTTGCATTTGACGTATGCTCCACAGACGCTCACAGTGTCCGCCATACCTCTCAAGTGTACAGATTGTCACAATCTGCCCAGATATTTGTTTTATATTTTTGGTCCATTTTTTATAGCATTGTGGCTTTCTGGCAAATCATTAAAGATTGCTGTTAGAAAATACTGACAGACATTTGCATTTTACACTTCATACCCTTCAGCACATTCATGCTAATGCATAACCTGTTATTCTATCAACTTATGTCTGTGAGCCAAACTTTTATTTCCTTTCTCCAGATGTCTTACACTCTAAGAGGTTGAGGGGTATTTGCTGGACACTCTCACCACTATTACATTGCCGTATGCAATTATGAAGTGCAGGGGGCATGTGTATAGTGAGAGCACTGCTCTCAGACACACACCTCTGTGCTCGTACACAAATTCATGTCCGTGTAAGAGCTGAGGAGCATGCCTTCATTTATATTCAAGGCACGCTGCTACTCTACACAGATACAGATGCTTCCATACAAGATTCCTGAATCCGGGGGTTTATCTTGTTGGCCCATATCTTGACTCATGCTGGACCTCATTTGTCATTTTTAGGATTGAATGAAATTATTCTGATTAGTATATTTGAGTTAGTAATCAAGTAGTAATAATAGACGTCAGACAAAGTCAAAGCTGCATGGGACTTAGATGCAATCAGCTTATTATATGTGATGTGCACTGGTTTAGGTGCTGAAATAAATTAATTTATGGTAAGAGTAATACACTTAAAGAATTTCTGAGGAAGTTTATAGCAGAAAGTTATCAAGCAAAGTAATATTCTGGGGAAGATTTCATTTTGCTATTTGGTATTTTGGAAAGAAAAGAAAAGTTTCTTTATATTTCACAGTGTATCTTATGCCATGATTTAAGGATATTATCCCTGGAAGTTCAAAGATATGCCTTGATGAAAAGTAACTCCTAAATACTTTAGAGACATAGCTATTGTTAGGTCTATTTCATCTGTTTTTTTTAATGTTATAGTTTTTGTGAGAAGAAAATTAACATTTTTTTGAAAGTTTAATTTAAGGTTGAATATTTAGAAAATTACTTTATAATTTTTAAGATTTTTGGAATATCAGAATTACAGCACACAAGTATATGTTTATATCATCTACACAGATGAGTAGAGGAAGATTCAGATTAATCAGTTGAGGAAAATGATCATATTATTATAAAGCAGGGAATACATGTTAATGAAGGTTGCAAGGATATCTTAATGTAAATTTGCACTTTGATCATTTATACTTAATTCAAAAAAGTTTGGAGTAGAATGTACATTGATGATTCTTGCTAGCAACTGTTAGGGTGTTTGTGACTGTTCTGGGTATGGGGTTAACGTTTTAGATTCATACCATAATCAATGATCAAGGTAAAGAAGACTTGATTCTTTATGAATATGTTTATCTGTTGTTCTAAGTTTATATTTTAATTTATGGTTTTTCAAGTTTCTAAGAAAAGAAGTTTCATTTTGAATAATTGTCTTTGTTTAATTTACTGTGGAAAGAAGTCTTAGCAATAAGGATACCTTTTAATTGTGATTTAATGGCTGCTCATTGAATATCAAAACATATTTGGTCATTCTCACATTCAACATAGAAAAATTCAAGTAAGAAAGTTAGTTAATCTGTTTATGAGGGTACTACACTGATTATTGTAGACCATACTTCATTTTAATATCATCTTTTTGAATTAAGCGTGGGTTTAGGATAATTAACAAACATAGTTTTTATTGTTCATTTAGCAATTGCAGTCTAGAGTTAATATAAAGACGTGTAGGAATTATCATAAAATCAGATATAGAATTTGTTAATTTATCACAGATTAAGAAGAAGTCAATTCCTGACAAGGAGTTATAACAGCTTGAATAAAATATATAATTATGGATTTTGGTTGTAAGAAACAGATAATTTGAGTTGCTCAGATAGTTCTAAGTCTACCGACAGTTCAAGGATTGCTAACGATGCAGATTAGTTTGTGTATTGGGATTTAGTAGAGCAGTCTTTATTTATATTAAAGACCAAGTTCTTATCACCTGAAAGTATGCAATAATAATTATGTTGCATTGGAGGGTTGTGCTTCTACTGAGTCTAGTTCTTGCAACCTATTGGCAGCTTTTCTATTGCTGGGAAGTGAAACTTCTTGGCAAGGCTTAGAAATTCTGTTTTCCTAATAAGTACTGAAATGCCCCTCCATCTTTTATTCATAGGGAGGAGATATTCTTCAGATCCATCAGCCCCATCAACAAGCCTCGTTAGTTGATTACACTGTACATTGTTCACAACTCTAAGGAAAAATTTTTAATTCATGAAAATCCTCAAAACAGTATATTTTGGCATTTGTAAAGGAGCTGGTATCTTTTCAAGACTAAAAACAACAATTGGTGATACTGCTATAATTCAGCAAGACAACAAAACCACACCAAGAACTTTATTAGATAAAGCTTTCTGGTCTACACTGATGAAGGGTGTAGACCCGAAAGCTTTATCTAATAAAGTTCTTGGTGTGGTTTTGTTATCTTTTCAAGACTAAAAGTGCTACAAATGATGTGGAGTGATACCGGGTGTATATAATGCAGTCAAGGAGCTAAAAGCAAGTGTGTTTACCTCGTGGTAGCCATCTTCAATCATACAAAAAAAATCCTGCTGCTTGTAGCTCAGCTCTTTAAGTTACTGTATCTTGAAACTTTCCTTCTTCCTCCTGACAATCTCCATGAAAAAGCCTTCCTGTAAACTATGTTGCTATTTTTAAACTACATCCTTACTCACTACTCCAAGAAATTTCCTCCAAACTAAAAGCATGCCTTTTTCACAATTGCTCACACACTTTAACAGTCTCTCTAACCATTCCACAAAAAAGCATTCAGTTAGTCCAAATTTAGAACTGCTTGAATCTACCTTTAATTGAAAGCAAAGTACTCCATTTTCCCAAAAAGGCACATCATTCAAACTTTCTCCCTGCCTGTACAAAATTCTGCCCTGTCATTCATATATAATTTTATCATCTTATTCACTCATCAGCTATGCTTTATACATGTAAATACAATTCTACTGTAATGCATGTATATCATCTCTCATTCTACCTAACTACTATGATCGTTACTTATTCTGTATTATTTGTAACATGAAGTACAGAAAGAAGTATGAGATAGAAGAGACTGACCAGGCTAGGAAGGACTAGTGGTTGGTTAACAAAGAAGCTAAGAAGGAAGTTGCAATAGCAAAGAATAGGGCATCAGAGGCACTCTACCAACTTCTGGAACATGACTCAGTAAGTGGCACAAAGAAACTATATCAGGTTGCAAAGCAAAGACAGAAAGATAAGGAAGATAGTCAGATACCTTTCATAACGGATGCCAGCAACAACCTGTTTACCAGTCCACAGGACATCAAAGGCAGATGGAAGGAGTATTTCCAACAGCTTCTGAATGAAGACATTCCCACATAAGCTGTACTGCCCCAGAAACAGCCTACAATGAGAGAACAAGAGGAAACCACCCAAGAAGAAGTAAGAACAGCACTAAGGAAAATGAAGTCAGGGAAAGCAGCAGGTTCAGATGAGGTCACAGCAGATATGATAAAGATGCTGGGTGAGATAGGGGAGAAATGGCTCCTGAGGCTACTAATACCAGTGTGGAGGGAAAGGCATATTCCAGATGACTGGAGAATAAGCATACTTATGCCAGTGTACAAGAACAAAGGGGACATCCACACCTGTGGGCAGTACAGATGCATCAAACTCCTATCACATTGCATGAAAGTTCTGGAGAGGGTGACTGATAAACGGATACGCAGAGTAGTAGAATGTAAGATGGGAGATGAGCAGTTCAGATTCAGATCAGGATGCAGCACAACTAATCTAATGTTTGCAGTGAGACAGATACTTGAGAAGAAGCTAGAGATGAGGAGACAGTCCCACTGGGCATTCCTAAACTTGGAGAAAGCATATGACAAGGTCCCAAGAAAGATGATCTGGGCAGTACTGCAGTGGTTTTAAGTCCCAGAAATATTGGTAGAATTCATGCAAGCTATGTACAGGGACCCAATGACTCAAGTACGAACAGGGTTTGGCCTCACAGAGGGGTTCCCAGTGGGAGTGGGTATACACCAGGGTTCAGCTCTTACTCCACTGCTGTTCATACTGGTGATGAACGACATTAGCAAACAGATCAGAGGGGATGGATCAACAAAGTTGCTGTATGCAGATGATTTGCATTACAAGCAGACTCTGACCTAGAACGTCAGCAAAGTATAAGAGAATGGAATGAAACACTGAAGGCTCATGGGATGAAATTTAGCACAGATAAGATGGTGGTAATAGCAGCAAACTGGGGAAATTAGAAGAAGCTTGGAATAGAGATAGAAGGGAAGATAGTGGAACAAGTAAACAGCTTCAAGTGTCTGGGAGGGGTGGTTGAGGAGAAGGGAAGTTTGAATGAAGAGGTCAAAACTAGAATCAGAGGGGCTGCAGCCAACTGGCATAGAGTATCAGGTGTAGTCTATGACAGAAGAATGTTAAAGATGCTGAAAAGTAAGGTGTACAAGACAGTGGTGTGACCAGTACTACTTTATGGTACAGAAACTTGGGCAGTAAAGGCAGAACAGTTGAAGAAGCTAGAGGTGATGGAAATGAAGTGCCTGAGGAGGGTGGTAGGATGCACACTGTGGGACAGATGAAGAAATTATGACAGAAGAGCAGACACCAATGTAGCTCCAATTGCAAAAAAGATCAAAGAGAACAGATTACGGTGGTTTGGACAAGTGCAGAAAAGCAGAAGACAATTTGGTGAGGAAGATTTGAGATGGACAGGAAAAAGGCAAGAGGAAGCGAGGATGTCCAGCAAAGAAGTGGTTGGATTGTGTAAAATAAGATCTGTGACAGTCAGGCATGAGTGTTGAGGAAGGCAGGAGTGTGGAACTGAATCAAGAGAGTTGGTGACAGTTAACACGATACCCCAACCCCATGTAGAAAAATGGGAAAAAAGGGGCAGATGATGATGATGATGGCGATGATGATTGTAATGTTTGCATATTTTGCTTACTCTCAGTATATACCACAGCTTTTATAATTTTTTATTTGTCTACTTGTGAAACTTTTTCACCTGGAATGTGTCTGCAGATTGTCAGATCTAATCAGTGCAATATACCAGCAATGAAATATAAAAAAAAAAAAATAAAATAAATGTCATGTTTTATGTCAAAAATGTAACTAAAATGAGGTTAGATTGCTTGAAAGGGTCACTGAAAGGAAAAGTTCTGGAGTTCTCTTTTTCCTATCATCATCATTCCATAAAACCTTTTCTTGTTTTATTGGAAATCAGTGATGTGTATATTCAATCTTACTATAACTATTTTAAAATCTTTCTCTGGAAAAAAAGTTTAAAAAAAACTCCAGTTATGCTCCTCAGCAAAGTCTACATCCAATTTTTCTCAGTATGGGTCAGGTCTTTTTATTTTATTCTTGTGGTAGAAAATTCACGGAGTACCATAGTGAATATGTTATTAATTTTCTGACTAAAACTGTGGTAAATAATTGAAGGCAGAGAACACATGATGGCGCTTTGGTCATCGATGTGCATTAATTAATTAATTTATTCATTTATTACAGTTTAGTAAGCAGGTAAGTGAATTGGTTAATAGACCCTTTTCAGTCATGACCCTGGCACGTTGGTAATAAATTACAGTGTCAAAGAATACAATCTCAGTATCACATCAAGTATTTAAGTAGAACCAAAGGACTTATTACAGTGGTTATCACAATAAGGCTTGACCACTGAAAATGTTATGATTACATATAAACACTGAAGCAATATATACAATAAGTAATTTAAAGAACAATTTTTACAATGAGAACAGATAACTGCTAAGTGATGGTTGACAACAATCATGTTGGCAGGCAACAATCATGGTACAGGTATTAATTTAACAAGTGCACATTCAGATATTACATCAAACACTCTAGAGGCTAGAAGTGCTGCTAGGGTGAGATGAAGAAGCCAGTCTTCTTAGCTACAAATGTTTGGGGTAGTAATTGGGCTGTCAATGCATACAGCATTCAGTAATGCTGGTAAGGCATTTGTGACTGAAGCAGCATTTCAGCACTCCATGTGTGACAAAAAAAGTAAGCAGTTTGCTGGACTTTTAAATTACAGATTTTTTTTTTTTTTGCTACTCAAAGAAAGGAGGTTGGACAGAAAAGAGTGGCCATGGCTGGCTTGCTCCAATTAACAGCACTGCATGTGTGAATGGTTTATTTTTCTTTTGCTCATTAGTAGTTGAGGAGAAAGCTCAGCAGATCACAGAATGGTACCCTGTCCTAGATTAGAAGGCCAGCACTGGATCAAGATTATTGCTAGTCTTTTTCTTTAAAGAAGGGACAGGATGAGCATTTCAATAAGTATTCTATTAGTTTCGTTTTAAATGTGTTATGGTATGTACTTGCCTGGCCTGTGATGCTTGCTGGTTGCAAACCACTTGTGCATACTTTGGGAATGCCCCTTCACCTATTGCTGTTTTGGGTTGGGCCTGATGAGGATAACGTTCACCTCAGTTGCATCTCTTACTGCATAATGTTATGGTCTGATTTATAGTTTTGTTCCCAATGTGGGGCAATGTTCAAGCTTTATCATTTTGCAGGTCTGTGTGGAGAGTAGCAAAATTGTCCTCTCTTTAACAGGTAGTCTAAAACTGTTCATTTATATAAGATCTCATACTCTTTCTCTTTTAAAATAGTTCAATACCACATTTAGCTCCTCTTCATATCAGAGCTCACCCATTATTTGTGGGATCCTTCAAGTCGCAGTGCTAGGAAACCATTTCTTTTTTTCTTTTTATTATAGTCTTTTGTTAACTTCAAGTCCCTACATTTCCTGCTTTGCAATGACAGCATAGTTATCTGGAGGCCCTTCTCTGATTGATGTTATAAAATGACTCAGCTTCAAATGTGCTTCAAAGCTCTGACCAAATGTTTGAGGACCAGCCTTTAGTTATAAATAATAAGAAAACTAGAACTGTGACATTTGGTGTCATTCAAAATCTGAAGGGCATTTGCCATATCTGTGTAATCCTTTATTTGACTGCCTCTTACCTTAGAAGATAAAGGAATTAAAATATATCACTGCCAAGCTTGATTACATGCTTTCTGTGATTAATGTTTGACAAAAGAAGAGTGCCAGAAATAACATATCCAAGGAATTACATATCTGCTGGGATTGCCACAGTTCTTTCCCCAGAAAACAGTTCTCATTGTTAAAAAGTATTCTTATCTTGCAACTGCAACAGGAATCACTCTAACTGGCAATTCTCTAGAAATCATATATTATTATATGATCCTCTAAACATAAATAGACATTTTATTTTTTGGGACCATTGCATTAGCTTAAATCATACTGGCTGGCTACCCTTGAATAAAATAGCTTACCCAATTCTCTGTTGCTCTATAAAGTTATATATTTCAGTTCCAGTCCTTACCTTTCTAGGTCTACAAAGGTTAATAGCTACAATAATAGGTCTAGTGCAAAGTGTAGAGCCATACAATAACAACAACAAACAAATCTAGTTAAAACAATTCATAGGTAACTGCACATCCTCAGTCTTTTTTTTTTTTAAAACAAATTTATTGTTTTAACATATAAGAGAAATATCATAACAATTTTATACAAATAATTAAAAATAGGTATTATTATAATATTCAACAAAACAACTAAAGTATTTACAAAGACATCCACTACAATCAGATCAATTAATTAAACTAAAATACTGTGCTATTGAAATTAGAATTTTTTTAACAAATTTTGTAAATTATCCCATACAATAAAATGTGATGTTTTTCTAGTTGTTCTCATTCTAATTGTGCTTATTTCCATATGACACATTATATTCATAACATTTTTAAATTCATTGAACGAAGGAGGTGTATCTGAAATCCAATTTCTAGTTATTATTTTCCTAGCCACTGCTAGGATAGACCATAACAAGGGAAGCTTAATCTTTTAACACATTGAGGTACAGGTGTGTTGAATAATATAAGAGACTTAGAAATAATGAAATTATCTGTAAAAGAGCCTGCAAAAATTCATTAATTGACTTCCAGTATTCTTTCAACTTCATACAGTCATAAAACATATGAGCCCAGTCAGCATTAATTTCTACATTACATCTCTTACATAGATTATCTTTATTATTAATTTTATTCATCATCAAAGGTGTATAAAAGATCTATGTAAAATTTCCATGTATAAAGTCTCCAGACAATGGAAGATGTAGTTCTATAAGCAGATTCCAATATATATTGTTTATCTTGTTGAGTTGGTGGGTCCCCATTAATAGAGGTGAAATAATTCCAGTATGAATCTACATTGTAAAAGTTTCTTGTCTGATAATTTTATGTATATATGAAAGTTTACCTTTATCAGAAACTTTATGCTGTAAATTTATTATCAAGTAATCAATCAGTTTTGGAATAGATTCTTTAACTGTTATAGACATTAGATCTATTCTATCAATGAGATGTTGTCTAAAGATCTGAACCTCTAACCAGCAAGTTTCTCTTAGATCAAATTCTTGTTTTAAGAAATCTAGATTTTTAACTTTATTATCAGATATCAGCTGATACCAGTACTTTAGATTATTATCTATAGCTAAATGAGCTCCTTCAGAAGTAGATGACATAAGCATACCCTGAGTATAAATTATAGGGAATACAATAAAATTCCATTCCCTATACATAGGGTGCATGAATATAAAGTTACGATAACTAATAATAATATTTAATGGGTAACAGACCATATGTTTAGGTGTAATAGGTGAAGTACAAAATTATTTTAGCAACCACAACATGGAGTTATTTATAATCATATTTTTATGTGTTAAGGAGATTTCCATGAAGTGCTTACTAATTAGCTCCCAATAATCTTTCCATTTTGCGACATATGACCGATCTATTAATAAAGTAATAACTTTTATAATAGAAAAGATAATATATAAATTAAAGTCTGGAAAAGAAATACCCCCTTGAGACCAGCTATTAGTATGTTTCTTTAATGCAATCCTAGGTCTATTAGGTGCCCATAAGAAATTTAACATTAGTGTATTCAGTTTCTTGATAGTTATTTTTGTAGGTGAAAGTATTATTGATTGTATTAAGTATAAATTCTTGGGGAATATTATCATTTTAATAATTGTAAGTCTCTCCTCCATAGTAAAAAACATATTATTCCAGGTATTAAAAGATTTTGTATATTAAGAAAACAGGTATTATAGTTATTATATATAATAGATTTAATATCTTTAGATAGTATTATACCTAAATAAGTTATCTGACCTGAGTTGGGTACATATTTAGTAAAATCACTAATGAGAGTATTTTTCGTGTATATATAGGTAGTATTTTAGTTTTTCTTCATTGAATATTAAACCAGAAATACTTTTAAAATTCATCATTTTATCAAATAAAGACTGCATAGAAGAATTAGATCCTGCTGATGTAATTAGAACATCATCTGCAAAAGTTGAATTTTTGATGTTGTATTTTCTTCTATTTCAAAACCCTCTATGTCAGTACTGTTTCTAATCAAATTAGCCCAAGGCTCCATTACTAAAGTGAATAATAGTGGAGAAAGTGGACATCCTTGCTTTGTACCTTTAAAATGGGTATTTTTGTGAAACATATGTTCCTACCTTAATATAAGCCAGCGTTCCTTTGTATAAATGCTCAATTAAATTTACAAATGCATCAGAGAAATTTGTGCACTTCAGTAAGGTAAACAGATAGTCCCAACTTACTGAATCAAATGCTGAACCTATATCAAGACTAATAAGTGTTAAATCTTTCTTTTTCCTATTTGCAAAATCAATTAATGTTAAAGTTCTTCTTATATTATCAAAAGTATTTCTATTTACAATGAAGCCCATCTGATCTATGTCTATAATGCTGGGATAATTGTCTTCAATCTATCAGCAAAATACTCATAAACATTTTATAATCAACATTAAGTAATGAGATGGGTCGATATGAAGAACATCTAGTTGGATCTTTATTAGGTTTTAAAATTGGTGAAATAAATGTATATTGCCAAGATGGGGGGGGGGTTATTAACTCAGTTTGGGCCAGAATAAAAACCTTATGTATTAATGAATATGTAGTTTTAGAAAGGATTTTATATATCTCTGGTATAATACCATCATTACCCGGTGCTTTGTTTGATTTAAGCTTATTTATTTGTGTAATAACTTCTGTATATGAAATACTCTTGTCCAATAGTTTAATCTGTTGTTTATTAAGCTTTTATTCATGTTTGTGGTTATAAACTCCTTTATTTTATCTTTAGGTTCCATGTTAATGTTGTTATGGTTAATCTTGTGAAAGTGATTTCTAAATTCATCCAGTATTTCTGGTATACTAGAAACATTCTTCTTTTCCTTAGAGAAAAGATTTATTTGATATGGTTTTGTTTATTCAATTTTTTGTTTTATTTTTAAGTCTATGTAAGTATTTGGGGCTTATTGAATAAGACAAAAACTTGTATTCTCTAAAGTTATTTTAACTTTATGAGTTAAAATTTCTTTGTATTTCTCATTTAGTTTGTTTATTTCTTCAATAACTTTCTTGTCCATAATATTTTCTTTATTATTATGTTTATAAGAGTCTAGTTTACTTTGAATATCTAACAATTCCTTATCCCAAGATTTCCTTTTGTTATTATACCATCTGATACTTTGTCCATATAGATATGATTTTAAGGCATCCCAAACATAGACAATGGAGACTTCAGGAGTATTATTTATGTCTAGAAAATGTTGTACTTCTGAAAGTATATATTCTTTATAGTCTTTTAGCTGAGTTAAGTATGCTGGTATCCTTTTGATCTGAACATTATGATTATTTTTTATCATGAATTCAAAAACAATTGAGTTATGATCAGATATAGGACATGAAATGATTTTGGAATTAATTAAATCTGTTACCATCTGGTTAGAAATAAAGACCCTATCTATTTTTGAATAAGTTTTGTATCTGTTAGAAAAAAAGGTGTATGTTAATGATTTTGACTCTATCTGATTATTAATATCATTCAAATGATAAGAATTAGCAAAATCATTTAAATGTTTTGCATTAGATGTAATTATTCTTTTCTTTATAGTGGTAGTATCACTTTCATGTAGTATACAATTAAAATCACCAGCTAAAATAATATCCCCTATAGAGAATGATATGATCTTATCAATATGATGTTTCACTGTATTAATACCAATTCCAGGTATCCAGTATACATTAATTAAAGTGTAAGTCTTCCCATTAATTTGTATTGTAACCATACAAAACATTCCTTTGTCATCCTGATAAGACTTAATGGTTTTAGGAATGGGCATACTTTTATTCCATAAAATAGCCACTCCTCTTTTTTTCTGAGTGCGCTCTGAACTAACCAATACTGCATACTTATTAGTGGCTAGTTTATCAATATCTTTTTTCAAGAGATGGGTTTCTTGCAGGAAGACTAGATTGGCCTTGTGTAGATTAATGTATCTTATTAGGCTTGCCCTTTTACACGGATTATTCAATCCATTAATGTTTAAAGAAATTCCTTTTAAAGATGTCATTTGGCATTTTTAAAACTCAAGAATCTTATGATCGAAATAACAAATAACAAGATAAATAATGTTACATCTCCTCTTTTAGGTGTACCATTAAATATAGCTGTATTTATTAAATCTCTTATGGGATTTTGTATAGGATTCAATTTTGTTTGTAGTGACAATGAGTGTACAAAATATATTGTGGATGTCAAAACTATATACATATAACAATGAACAAGTGAAAATAATGTAAGGATTAAACCTTGCATCCCGCCTGGAGTTGAAAACTCCAACTTAGAGCAGTATTTACTACTCAAGTTAACCCCCTACCCTAAGCAGCAGTACCTCAGCTACCACCTTATCAATTTAATACTAGTTATATTTAACTGAGGTTAACAGTTTTCAATTCAATTATCTATCAAGACAAAACTACACATTTGGTAAAACAGCATCATATAAACTAAAATAAACTTTTTTTTTTTTTTTTTTTTTTTTTTTTTAAAAAACTGTTCATACTATTATATAGATCTATGTAATATATAACACTTGAATTCTAATAGCATTCAAATAATCTTAATGTTAGAAATCAAGAGGAGAGAAAATTATGTTCTAACATTCATTTAAATCAAAAACTTTGGCTAATATGATTCAGACATTACATGCATTAAGATGCATCTATTTTCTGTCATGTGAATTCTATCAACAGCTTCCAAAAAAATCTTGAATTGTTTGTATATGAGCATTTACTTAAACTCATTATTGTCAATAGAGTAAAATATTGTATTCATAAAATTATTATAAATCATATTGCATAGTTATGCAGACTCTCAGAAACACCTCGTTATTACCTAAAAAAAAAAAAAAAAAAAAAAAAGCCATCACACACATAAACACATACACACACATACATATACACACACATACACACACACACACACACACACACACACACACACACACACACACACACACACATATACATATACACATACACATATATACATAGATACACACACACACACACACACACACACACATATATATATATATATCTGATCTCACTGAGTTGTGTGTTAGTAGAGCACTATCCTATTTGCTGTCCCTAGAATAAATCTGTCTGCTTTATACAAAATAATGCACAGCAAACACATATTAGTAACTAGATTTTACAATCATGCTAACCTACTGCTTTAAAATATATCACATGACATTTCTTCCAGAATAGAGTTATAAGATTATTTATGCTTGCCAATCAGATGAGTTAAATGAGTTATAGTAAAGTATATGTTTGGGACACAAGTTTTTAACACAGATTATTATGCTACTGTTAAGTAGATTTTCAAAAACATTTAAATAAATGTTTCATTTTCTATGCCTTCTAAAATAAGATATTTACTTGCTACAAGAAACTACATCATCCAAACTCATCATAACTGACATATTTTATGAATAGAGTATTTTTCCTGAATCTGTGGTGTGTCAGTGTGATAACCTTGTCAATGTTTATACTAACTGCTTTCAGTTTCTCTGTGAAAATTCTGTGAGTGAAGCTTCTGAAACTCATGGACACTATGCATGAGACAGCCCACATCCCAGATTGTCTCCCTTAACATTTTGGCGGAAACTTATTAAAACTTGTGGCAAACATTCATTTTGTCAATAGAGTAAATATTGTATTCATAGAAATTATTATAAATCATATTGGATAGTTATGCAGATTCTCAGAAAAAAAAGCCATCACACTCACACACACAAAAAAATATACACACACACACACACACACACACACACACACACACACACACACACACACACACACACATATATATATATATATATATATATATATATATCTGATCTCACTGAGTTGTGTGTTAGTAGAGCACTATCCTACTTGCTGTCCCTAGAATAAATCTGTCTGCTTTATACAAAATAATGCACAGCAAACACATATTGGTAACCAGATTTTACAATCATGCTAACCTACTGCTTTAAAATATATCACATGACATTTCTTCCAGAATAGAGTTATAAGATTATTTATGTTTGTCAATCAGATGAATTAAATGAGTTATAGTAAAGTATATGTTTGGAACACAAATTTTTAACACAGATTATTCTGCTGCTGTTAAGTAGATTTTCAAAAACATTTAAATAAATGTTTTATTTTTTATGCCTTCTAAAATAAGACATTTACTTACTACAAGAAACTACATCATTTAAACTCATTATAACTGACATATTTTATGAACAGAGTATTTTTCCTGAATCTGTGGTGTGTCAGTGTGATAACCTTGTCAATGTTTATACTAACTGCTTTCAGTTTCTCTGTGAGAATTCTGTGATTTGAAGATTCTGAGGTAACTCAAGGACATTGTGCATAAGACAGCCCACATCCCAGATTGTCTCTCTTAACATTTTGGCGGGAAACTTATTAAAAACTAGTGACAAACATTCATTTAGCAGTGTAAATGCATCTAAACATGACAGAACCTCCACAATGTATTCCACAGATCATCACAGCCTCTATGCAAGTGAAATTAAACTCAAAATTACCAACAAACAATAAAACTCAGCATTCTTCTCCCAACTCAATTTTCATACAAATCCTATTATTCACTGTGCCCACACAGTCTAAAGCATTTCTATATATTAATAAAGAAAGAAAAAGAGTAGAAAATAAAAGGGAGTGAGGCAGAAATAAAAAATGTAAGAGAAAGCTGTAAGAAGTATATACAATGGAATGTTACTTACTGTTTATATTAATAGAGTTAAAAATAAAACATATTATTTACTCTTATTTAGTTCTGATTATTATTAGTTAAAGCATGACAGATTATTTACAAACAAGCATAAGCAGTATAATCAAGAAAGTATAATTAGAAATAGCATTTGAAGAACTTATAAACTTTTACAAGAAATAAATATGTTATTATTCTATTAATGATATTTTCATTACTGTTCTCTCCTGCCCTCCCCACCCTTTACCCACTACATAATCTAAATAGAATGTCATTGTTTAAACAAAGAAAATAATAAAAGAAGAAGGAAAAAAAAAGGTAAAGATAAAAAAATGTATCAAATTACTAGCCTTACTTTTTTCAGAAAGAAAAACAAATCGAGTCACAGCCTGCCATTAAATCCTCAGGCATTTTGACTGGTTATGAAACAAAACATTTCTTTGCACATAGAGAATAACTTTGATTAAATCTTTTCCAAAATATTGTGGCTTTATGGAAATGCAGGAACTATATTCAAAAAGATTAATAATGAACTAAAATGATGAGAGAGAAAAAAACATATAACAAATCATTTGTTTTTTAGTCTCTTCTTCTTCTCTGAAGTCTTCCATGAAGCTTCAGTTGCCAATCTCTTTAATGAAGAACTAGCCCATTCCATTTCTTCTATTTTATCCAAAATCCTTTTTCTTTGACAAACAGTAAAGCAGAGTCTAAATCATCAAGACCTTAGGACCATCAGGAAGGAAGATTTTAAGCTTGGCAGGAAACAGAAGGTATGTTTTAAACTGTGCTTTTTAAGCTCCCTTATTAGTGGCAGAAAAACTTTTCTTTTAGCAATTACCATGGAAGAATAGTCATTGTCAAACGCACAGTTGTCTCATTAAACTTAACAGGAGCTTTAGCCCAAGCAGATTTAAGAACCATCTCTTTATCAAAGATGATAGAAATCTAACTATAACTGATCTAGGATAGTTTTGTTAGAGTTAGTATTAGCTATAGATCTATGTGCTCTTTCGATACCAAAGAGAATGCTTCTGGTAAATCTAAAGTTTTAGGGAGCCATGTTGTTAAAAAGAAGTAATATTGTTACCTTCAATATTTTCTGGCAGTCCAAAAATCCTAATGTTATTGCGCCTAGATCTATTTTCCAGGTCATCCAGCTTTGTTTGTAAATGTGTATTTTGTTTCAGCAGAAACTCAATGTTGATTTCCTGTTCTTGTATTTTATTTTCCATGTCATTCACAGCTTCTTCTATGCCTGTCATCTGGATCTTCTGTTGTTGCAGGTCCATATGTAACAAGTCTATTTGTTTTGTAGTTTTTCTATGAAAGTGTCTATTTTAGTATCCATTTTATCCATCTTAGCAGTAAGTTGCTGGACAATAATTATCAGAGACTGAAGTTCTTTCTTGATGCTGGAGTCTTGAGAATTTGTCTTACTGGAACTCATTTCAGACTGATAAACTGACAGGAAAATTTCCAAAGTAATTTCTGACAGGAATATTATTAAGATTTCCTTTCTTTTATAGATATAGTTCAAGAACTATATAAAACAAACATATTTAGAAAGAAAATTACTTCAAGAATTATTTTTTTAAGTAATTAATTCCTGTCAATGTAAAGAAATTGGTGGAGCTGAAGAAATCTGCTGCTATCCTGTGTTCATCCTTGGCCACGCCCCCCTGCACATCCTCAGTCTTAACCCCTTCAACAACAGATATCCTTTATCCAAGACTAAGAAGTCCATATGATCTGAAGATTTTCAGACCATCAATAACTGTTATCTCAGGGAAACACCTGACTGCCTCTGTAGTTCACTTCATAACTTGTATATTAGTGGCTTTGTGAATTTTAAGGCATTAATCTAATATTCAGTTATTTTTCTCTGAATCATTTTTATATTCTGTGTTGTATTATCTTTAGGATCACAGGAAAACAGGAACAATACTAGATAAGCAATCACAGGGACGATAAAAGGTTTCTTTATATAAATGCCAGGCAGACACACTTGAAAGTTCTTGCCACTCCTTGCATGTACTTAATAGTGCCCACCAGCCAAATCAAGCAGGGCCTTGCATGATACCCCAGGTGCAAATTTGTGTTTGCCCATCAAATGAAAAATAACCGTAAAGGCAGACAAAGTAATACTTTGCTTGAACATAAGTAGTAATTTGTTCCACAAGCTGGGAATATGTTGAGTTAGGAACATATCCCTGTTGAAAGTCTTGTTTATTTGTTGGTGTAAATATAGGCCCCAAGTACAATCATTTGAGGTGTCACTGGTTTTGTTTAGAAAATAAGAAGTCAAATAAATTTGGGTCATTTGTGTCTGAAAAAAAAGGATGCAGGTCACCTTGAAGCATCTGTTAAGCTTCTGAATAGAAGGATAGTTGTACAAATTATCAGGATAGTTGGAAGATTTATGGCCTTACATTTTTTTAGTTAAAACTTGTTTAGGCCTCTTCATTACAGTTGTATTCCTGCACATAACAAAGGGGACCTTGTGTTTGAAGGTAGATCTGATAAGAAAAGAGTACAATGCTAAGATGGTGTCCTTGGATCTTGAAGATGTTCCCTTAGAAATTAAATGTGCCATATAAAAGGATTTCAGGGTATTGACTTGGATGCCTACAAAATAATTGCCAAACAAGAGAGGGTTCAACATGGACCCTGTGGTACCCTACTAATTGTAATTTTATGTTACTAGTGGGTAACATCAACTTTACCTATTGTGATCTATTGAATAGCATATTTGCCCAACTTTTCAATAATAGCAGTATAACAGACAGTGTCAAAAGGCTTGGCCAGGTCAAGATAAGCAGAGTGTGCACAGCAACCATTGTGCACAACCTCTGTAACCTATACAAAACCATTTACTAGGCTCAGGACACTGGAACTGCCATGTACAAAACCAAACTGATGGTGATCTAGCTCAGTTAAGTTGCGTATATCTACATAAATGAGTTCTGATCTAATACTTTCCATGGCTTTCCATATAAGGCTGGTGAATTTGGTAGGTCTATAATTACCTGGGTCTTTAGTGTGCTCTCCCTTCTGTAGAGGAATCACACTGGCTCTTCTTCAGGTATCAGGTGCAAACTCTGTGGATAGGCTGAGGATGAACATTGAGTAGCTGCTCAGATCATGCATACTTGGCACCGATGAGAATGTCACCCAGTATGTTATTTGGTCCTATAGAAACAGTATTTTTACCTTTTGACAGGGATTCTAAGATCTGGTCCAAGGTAATTACAAGGAAATAACATGTTCAGTGATATAGGGCATACAATTCTAGGTAGGTGGTCTAAAGTCACAACTACATTTTTTCTGCTAATTTATTTTTTGTATCATAGGAACTAGAATGTTATATGATGAACTGAGTGCACTGTTGAACATTAGTCCTTAATTTCATAGCATGAATTAAGACATGATTGTTGCTTCCTTTGGTATCTGTAGCAAGCTTCAGTTGCTATCTGCTTTACATTTTCTAACACTGCTCTTAAGTTTTTTGTTGGCATGTTTCAGTGAGGTCTTGAGAAAGGAGATGGGGATTCGTTTCAACTTTTAAATTATTTTCTTTCTATTTATGCAGATTATTAATTACAGGGGAGTTCAGACAGACAGGATAATTATTGAATTTATCATTACATTTATGATAGGTGGGTAAAAACTTTTCTATGCAGCTGTTAGATACTGGTACAAGTTGGAAGTGAATATGGCAGCCTGGTCATTTGGGTCTACTTATGAGGAGTTCTTGGGAAATTTTGATAGGACTTCTAAAGGTGAAATTGAGTTGCCCAGGATAATTCCCTAAAACATTTATAATTATATTTATATGGTTTGTGGGGCTCAATTAAGCCAAGACAGACAAGGCAACTAATATGCTGTCAAATTTAAACAGGGATGAGGAGATCTATCTGCATACAGGTAGGGGATAGGCTGGTAAGGGCAAGGTCATGGATATTAGATCCTGTAGTGCATATGTTTGCATTTAGATCCAGTGCTTTTGTATTAACAAAGCCTAGGAGACACTCAGCATATCAATTTTTAAAGGTGTACGTTTGCCAGTCAATGACTGGGTAAATGAGGTCCCTTAGCAAGAAGGTATGTATTTAATATTTCAATCCTTAGTGGGTAGTAAGGTAATTTCCATGACCTTTGGGGTTACTGATGAGGATCTGTAGCTAGCAATAGGGTAATAGCTTCATTTGTTAAGGGTGATTTGGATTTCCAGGAGCTTCAATCTAGGCTTATGGGCAATTTGACAGGAGATAATGGAGTTTCTTAGAAATACAAATACTCTCTTAGAGTTACCCAAGGGTTTAAAGGCATAATAGGTGCCAAACCCCTGTGCAGGCAGTGCATTTTCATTACACTAAAAAACACAAGCAAGTACATAGACTGAATGTGTTTGAGTTACATGAGGGATACAAGCTCTGGTGTCATGCTGTTTAGACTTTTAGTACTTAGTAGTACCACTATGATGTTGTTCAAATTTGAGTTTGAGATTCCTGTGTAAGAATATCCAGTAGGGAGATTCTGCCTATGAAAGGTACTATGGGGCAGCAAAGGCTTTAGCCCATATGTGAAAGCCCTAGTATCCCTACAAACAGGAAGTCTTATCTATCATTTCATTCCAGGCTGACGCACGCTGGATTCTATAAGAATGACACCAGCTACTTAGCCAGTCGTTAAAGCTAGTTATCTTAATCTGATATCTGGGCATCATTACTGGTGTAGGCAAGATACTATTCAAGTCCAGTGCCTCTTTTGCCTCTAACACATCCATAGTTACTTTTTTTTTATTTTTATTTGTATTTTAACCAGATAAGAGGTCAAGTCAATGAAACTTTTAAGCTATGACTAAGGGCCAATTAGAACAGAAGATTATCAAGTTAACATGCAAATATTTTTTTTTATCAGCAGTCATTGCAAGTTTGTAACAAAGTGTCTAGCTTAATTAAATATGCTTACATACATTTATAAATGAGGTATTCTGCTATAAATGTCTAATTGTAGTATAATAGTTCTTGATATTTTTGTATTCATTTCTGTCAGAAAAGGTTAATATGTTGAAATATTTTTTTTTCATTTTTCATTTGCAAATTCAGATGCAATTTTTCCCTCACATTATATTGGGAAGAAAGATGTTAGATTTAAGAAGGTCCATAGATGTTAGTCCCTCAGTTCCTGCAAAATAGTGTTTGCAGTATATACACACACATATATATATATATATATATATATATATATATATATATATATATATATATATATATATATATATATATATATATATATATATATATATAGATAGATAGATATACTGTACATGTGTATTTGTTTCATGAGTATCAAATATTTACAAGTGTGTATGTACAAACAGCAATCATTTTAGAGTAAATTTAAAATGATCAAAATATGGTCCTTTGTTCCATTGTTTCTGTATGTCTAGTTTGAACAATTATGATCTTGGCATTCTCTGTGACAACCGGGACACATTATTTTAACAATTTTCCAGTGTTGCTGAAAAAATAATTTAGTCACCTTTTATGATATGGAAATTACCTGTTTAGGCAAATATGAACTGCGTCAGTTTATTGCATTTTTACTCTGTGAAAAGTGTTCCCTATCCTATCATAGATATCTTCCTTAAATGATATGTATATAGTAGACTGAACTTGTTAAAAAATAAGAAAAGCACATTTCATCTTCTGAAAATATGACTAGACTTAAACAAATTGAGGCACATGTGCTATGTTTATTTTCTCCATAGCTTTGTTTTCCTTGCCTTTATAGGATACAGCTAATCATGACTCGGAGATTAAAACCACTCTTAGTTAAGTTTTAGCAGTATGCATGTAGCAAATTCCCAGTACATTGTACCTGTCAATGTTATCAGAATAAAGGTCAAAACTATTTTTCATTCTTGTTGTTTGTCACAAATAGTGTTGCCACCTTTTGTTAGGGCTAAAACTTGACTTAAGCCACATCTCTCGTAACTTCCATAACCTTGCTCACCCCCCCCCCACCCACTTTCTGCTCATTTTGCAATGTCATTGTTACATCACAGGGGACACCCTGTTTTCCAATTGTGATGTCTTTTTTCTGCAGATTTATTATTCTTTTTGTAAAAAATCATAGTAAATCTACCGATTTATCAAACCCCAATAGTCTGTTTTTTTTCTGAATCAGAATACTGGAGTTTATACAGTGTTTTCTGGACTACTGGACAATCAATTTGATTTCCAGATCGTTCGGATAAAAAACAGATGTGTGGCAATACTAGCCACAAAGCTTAATGTTCTGTCTATAAGAAATTCATTTAAGTCATCAGCTGCATATTGCTAGCATAGAAATTCTAAAGAATAAAATTGGTTCATTATTCTTTGTAAGTCAGACACCAAAACTGTGCTTTAGTGGAGTGAAATGAGAGAAGCCAGTGTTGGAGGAAGTATTACTTATTTAATTTTATTTGTTATCTTGGATTGAAAGCTGATCCATCAGGACTATTTTCAGGTTCAGCCTTGGATAAAAACAAAAATGCAAAACAATAAAGAGATCAGTGCTGCTTCTCTTGTGAGTCATACAGAAATTAAAATGTTGCCCACTCTCTAACCCTCTTGCTGATATCTTTTTAAACTCAACTCTCTCTCTCTCTCTAGTTTCCTGCCCCTTATGTTAATTTGACCACATATTTCCTTTCCTCTTCTCCTTCACTGCCTATTTTCAGTAGGTACAAAATTGTCATTTTGTGAAGTCACTGCCCTTCAGCTACTTAAAGCTAACCCACTGTATTCCATAGTACCAAAACAATAAGTGAACAATCCCCATCCAAAATATCTTGCTCTTTTAAAATCAGTGGATCTCTCCTTAGATTGCTGAAGCTTGAGTTACCTCTGCTTTCATATCTAACTGCTTAGTGCACACTGTGACACTTAAGGTATTAACACATTCGTTCCATCTTACCTTTAAAATCTGCATCATCTGGTCCAAGACCACCAATCATTAGAGAATCGACATTCTGCCTCTCACTAGTAATTTTAGGATTAGTGCTTCTATTTTGCTGCTAGGGAGAAAAGGAGCATAAGATCTCTCCAAGATACTTGAAAAATGTATCAACACCCAGGTCTCCAACTACCTCCTACCTAATAATCTCCTCTCCAAAACCCAACATGGTTTCAGGCCATATCACAGCACTGCCTCCGCTCTGCTCTCCTTCACCAACTCTATACTTCATCACAAAAACAATGGCCTCTTCTCTACTGCCATATTTCTAGATCTGTCAAAGGCCTTTGACATGGTATCTCATGAGCTACTACTCACTACTCTCCCCAACCTCTCCTTTTCACAATTAGCCTGCATCTGGTTCCACAGCTATCTACACGGACGCCAGCAATCAGTAATCTGGGATGATAACATATCACCTCGCCTCCCAGTTACTCTCAGAGTTCCCCAAGGGTCTATCCTTGTCCCTCTGCTATTCTCACATTTCACTAACAGCCTACATACTGCCACCACACAAGCATCTCTTATACAATACGCAGATGACTCTACTCTCATTTGCTCTGCCCCCACTCTACCAGAACTGCAACAAATCACACAGTAATCATTCTCTTTTGTAGAAAGCTGGCTATCCAATGCTCAGCTCCTACTCAACCCAAGTAAGACAAAATTTCTCCTGTTCCAACCTTCCAAAGCCACCCAAAACACCCCCCACTTCAATATTCTTTCCAAAGTTAATACCATCATCTCTACATCAGAACACACAAAATTATTTGGTGTGCAAATAGACAACAAACTTAGATTTGACACCCACATATCTCTCACAGTAAAAAAAGTTCACAAGAAACTTGGTGCATTATATTGAAGCCGCCAATTCCTAACCAAGGCGGCTAGAATCTCCATAGCCAATTCCCAGCTAATCTCCACCCTACTCTATGCATCCCCCATACTTACCAACCTTAAATAGACAGACCTACACAAGCTGGATGCTTGTTACAACAAAATTGCTAAATTTGCCACTGGAACCTCCTATTGCAGCCATCATTGTATCTCCTTTAAAAGAAATAAACTGGCTAGAACTCCCACAACTCCTTCACTTTAATCAAGTCACCCTCACTCATAAACTTATTAACCACCCCCTTAACATCCCTTCCCTTCAAACCCTTCTCCAACCGTATCACTCCACTAGGCCCCTAAGATCAAGCAACAAAAATCAACTCACTGTTATCAAACTCAAAAACTCAGCAGGAGAAGCCGTATTTTATGTACGAGATCTAAACTTTGGAACAATCTTCCACCCTCTATAACTACTCTACCTTCCAGCAGCCTTTTCAAGACTGTGCTCAAATTCCACTAAAATTTGCACCGGCTTTGTCCTTGTTCTAATCCAGACTAACACCCCCGCTCTTACCCCCCCCCCCCACCTAGACTCTTAACCCAACTATACTGCCGCCACTACTAACCACAGTCAGGAATAGCTAGTTATCTTTACATACTTTAACATGTTGTCAGACAACTTTGTTACTAATATTATAAATGACAAGAAACTATCTTAACTTGCAACATTTACTGTATATACTGTTGATAATCAATATCTTGTTATTGTATTAAAGCCAACAACCTGTAGTGTTGTTTACTATTGCTGCAACTTTATATCTCTATTTATCATGTACATGATGTGGAGATTTTCTCCCCGGGCATCCGCTGAAAAAGGACCTGCGTCCAGTCATAATTTCCCGGTAAACAAATGTAAATAAATAAATAATAAAATAAATAAATAAGAATATTATTTCCTGGAGACTGATGATCACCAGGGCCAGATAAGTGCTTCAAAGGTGCTAGCTTGGAATTTGTGCTTATAATTTGCTCTTCGTGAGAGAAGGAGCAGAAGACACTGTTTCTTGACTGTCTTTGAATGGGCAGTGAGCATCTGTGGGACCTTCCTGGTTCGTCTGGTTGCTATTCAAGACATCTATCAGGAAAAGGCTACAACAAGCCTACAGATGCCTGCATCACATGGGACAAGATTGTTCATCACCAAAGAGCCCATGGCCTGCTTTGTATCTTGAGATTGGTGCTATAGCTTTGCTTCTGGTGAGAGTAGAAGCAAAGGGGTGTTGCATCCTATCAGCATTAAGCTTTAGTGAGGTTAGCGCTAAATATAGTCAGGTAGTAGCCAATTAGGTGAAACCCCAACATTCATAATTCTTGGGAACGATAATTCTTTCTTTTCAGTAAGTAGTTCCTGATTAGATTCTGTCTAACCTAACTTCAGAATACCCTCCTAAATACTTCATCCATAAATCATCAGGGTCTACTTTAGTAGTTTCCCCTCGAGTGTTTGTCAGTGTCCTGCATAGATGCAGACATCTTGAGTTGACATTTTTCCTATAAAAGCACCCTTGAAATATTACCAATATCTAGTTACTTGCAGGGCAACTATTTTGCAGTGACATTCACTGCCCTCAGAGTTGCAAACCAGATACTCCTGTCATTTCTTTATATTCTCACCACATCTGTCTAATCAATACAACAGGGCCTGTTGCCATGGATATGAACTTTCCCCTTATCTCCATTATAAGCTTGGTGGATTTGGGCATCCTGAGGCAATGTAGAAACTGGCTCATGTTTACCGACAACTAGCTAATTCTCAAATGAACTGATAAGGTATGTGAGAGCTGTATTTTTACAATGTCACTGGAGGCAAAGCTCTCACAGAAAATCATTCCTAATATCAGTCAGGTTGTCAGTAGTGTACATGCTGCATGCATCACACTTAGTACAAAGCAGACACATAGATGTCCTAGATTAAGTACAGATAAAAAATGCCCTCACCAGCCCCTAATGCACTGTTTCAAAACAACATCCACATCAACACATACAGCCATATCTCATGGAAACTATACTTCTAAACCCATAAGGAAAGCCACCACAAAAGCCAACATTCTGGTCATCGGAGACTCTTTTGTGAGACACACTGATGTCCATCCCGCCCTGATGAATAAGGAGAAAGTCATAGTCAGTTGCTTTTCAAGCACCAGGATCCATAACATTACTCATGCATTTAGGTCAACGGACCACAAGTACCAGTATGACTCAGTCATAGTCCATGTGGGTATAAATGACCTGAGATCCCTAAACTATATGAAGAGAGACATCAGCAGCTCTCAGAATATGTGTCCCAGGCTGGTATGAGCCTAGCATTAAGCAGCTTTTTATATTCGTCAAAGATGATGCCACAATATGAACAGAAGATGAATGACTTTAATAATCGGCTTTATTTCTGGTGTCATTCTTAGGAGGTACAATATTTGTCAGCATGGAAGGAGATTGTCAGCAGATCTCACTGCTTTGTCAGTACGGTCTGTACCTCTCCCATCTAGGGTTTTGAATATCAGCTAAAACATTCTCCTCCCCTATAGTGTCTTTTTTAGGCAAAGCCAAACTGAAAGTACTTCCAGAATTGCAAATCAAAGCTAAGAAAAATGTAAGTGTGTTACAGCTCAATGCTAGGAAGCTAAACAAGAAATTCCACTCCCTAAAATTTCTCCTCACTGTAGAAAATGCTGACATCTGTGCAGTCATGTGTGGGAAAATCTGGAGTTGAGGGATGTTCTGTGTGTTTAGGTTATGGATCTTGAGTTTATGAGTGTATGCTGTTTTGACATAGCTGATGATAATGATGATGGTATAGATTAATCTAGAGAGTGGAGGGGGGGGCAGTAGGTTGAGTGAGACTGTTAGTGGGAGATGTGAGGGCAACAATAGAGAAGGATGCAGAGTTTTGGAGATTCCATCATGGAATGTGACAGCGAAGGATATTGCAGTATATGTTTCCCTGGAAGTGTGTTGTACGTATAACAACTGAAGGCTTAGAAAACTCTCAAAACTGGATAAGCATTACTGTAGAACTGTCTATCAGCAAGTAAATTAGAAATAAAGACCCAATAATTCAATATTATGCAATTCAGTGGTGTCAAAAGAAAAATACTGTAATGCCTTAGCAACACATTAAGTAACAAAAATGTTTCACAACTTCTCAAACATAAAAATAGAAAAGATATCTAGGCATCCTGGTTGACTACACTGTAACTCATCATGCTTACACAGAAAAGCAATCACAAAAGTACTAAATCAAACTAAAATAGCATATAAATTTATCAGCCTTCTGACTCAAGAGGTGCTATTGCTCTGAATGATTTCATTCCAGAACTGGATCATAGTCTCCCTTTTATTGCACTTATTTTTTTTTTCACAACAGCTTACCATTACAAAGGACCAAACATAAAATTGTACAGTTCATGCATTCTACTTAAAAAATGAGTAATTCTGATTATCAAAAACAACATCTTTCTCCCTATTACAAGAAAGGCATCCTTCCTTCTAGTTTTAAGCTCCTAAATGAAGCCTACTGTTCCCTTTCCAGCCAACTGCTAACATATTTCACCAAACTGTTTTTAAGAAGTCATAATACCACATAACTTAAAATAACCCCCTTGTACCAGACCAGAGATGAGAAAGCATTGAAAATATTGCTACATCCACTCTGAACTCTCTGTCGCTGATATATTTTTCATAATTTTGGAAGCAACTAAAGTTCTGTTTTCAGAGCTAAGCATAATGATCTTGCTACATTGAAAAAGTTTAATCTTCCCCACATATGCAAAGTTCCCTCCAAGTTATAAAGCACAGACAATACATTACTATTATAAATTCCTCCTTGCTGTACTTGTTTACTTACATTGTATAGTGGTTACTATGGTTACATCTCACACAAGTGGAAACACAATTTTACTTACACAAGTGTAAATGCAATGCTACTTACACAAATGCAAACACAATTCTGCTTCTACCTTTTTTTTTAGTTGTAAATACAATTCTACTTACAAAAGTGGTTATATAATGTTACACTTTTATTTCTGCCTAGAATGATACTATTTCATGCATTTTTATATAAAACTCTTTACTGTTTCCATTAGCATGCTTCTTCTCTTGGGATAGCCATTTTTATTAACCATGTGTGATGCCTGTGCTCTGGCCCAGCAATCAAGGATCCTCAGTCCTCACCACTAACACCAGAGAGGGCATCTCATATATGAGGAAAGGATAGCAAATGCATACAGTAAAGTGCAATTTCCCTTAAGAGCACACAGGGATCACAGTCAGTCCGGGGCTGGTCGCTCCCTTGCTCTCCAGGTCCCCAATAAGACCCCCCTACTGGCACAGCTATAGGGTCCAGATCTCAGCCTAGTAGGCAAGCTAAAACCTTTAGCACCATCTTTGTCCAACCAGTGCTTCGTGTCCCTGCCCAAGTAGCTGACACACACTCACTTTGAGATATGAGTTTATACAACCACACAGACACTTCTGGGGAAGGCTGGCACAGGTTCTCTGGCTGTGTCCCTTTCTCCCAGACTATACAGTAGTTGCACTTGCCACCACCCACTAATACTTATCAGCTACTCAAACACCCTTAAAAGGGTGTCCAATTATTACTGTGCAATATTATTTTCCAATTGGTAGTTGTGACTGGTTTACCTTTAAAACCTCGAATCACAGTGGTTCGACTGCTCATAAGAGTGACTCGAAACGACAAAAGTGTAAATATTGGCAGTCCATAATGTTCAAAAAACAGCAAATTGAAAAGCAGATTTGCTGTTTTTTGAACATTATTTTGAACAAAAAAAAGAAGAAGTGTAAAGCAGGGTGGCAAGCCCCCCTGCACCCCCACACCCCCTACTTTATTATTCTAACTCCAAGATCTCACTAAAGTGTGGAAAGGAACCATTTCCCAATCCCCACTATAGTACAATCCACCCCAGAATGTCAAATGTGCAATGAGTGAATCTCACTGTGCATTCGTTCGTTGCAGATTCAAACCTTTTTCCGTTCGGCGTTTGCAAATCTTGCAGACTGCCTTTTGCACAAGTGCTGTTTGCCTGTGTGTAATACGCACATCTAAAGGTAAACTGTTGTGACTAAACAGTCAAGGCTTATTAGAGTGACTTGGTACAGGATCTTTATATACATGCAATGCACTCTTAGAGCTTAACGTATCTATACACAAAACAGCCACAGTTAAAAAGTTTTAAAATACGTAATAATAAATAATTAAAACCACAAGACAGTATTTTCTACTACACAGTGCTTGTCAATAGTTCAGAGATCACACACAAATACTTAAAATAAATCAGTAGTACAGTTCTGACATCACAGAAAAACCCTTAGTCTAATCTTTCTAGTTCTTAGCTATTTCTAAAAGAAAACACAAGTCTAAGATAACTTACCTATGAGCAAGACAGTGCTGTAAGTTGGATGATCAAGACAAAAATGCTTAATGCCTTCTGGTTCTATCGGTATAAATTGCTATTGCAGTCCTGATTCCCATTACATCATTTTTTACACTTTCATGGTGTTCCCAGGCTGACAGAAACTGCATTTACATTATTTTACACCTAGGCAGAAACCAGAGCAATAAAGGACATTCCACATGCAAATTCTGGTCATTATCTTTAGCCTTAAAACAATAGGCAGGAAGCCTTCATATAGCAGGGCTGGAGCCGAATTGTTAACATGAAAGGCAGTCATGAAATTATTTCAATTTCAAAGGACAGACAAGAAATGCTTAACTTAGCGTTCTTTACAGCAGAGGGCAATGATGCTACATTGTATTGAGTTCAACATTTCACAGCATATTCTTTCATTTAAGAAAACAATCCTGTTATTCAGCATTCATATTTAAAAATGACAGAATTATGTATAAAATCCTATCTGGCTAGGCTAACAGCCTTCACACCTCCCCACCCGGAGAACTCAAGCTAGTTTTTCAAGTGACCCCTGAGAAACACTGCTTGAGAAAGTCAGGTCTTTCTGAGTATACCTACCCCATGCCCTGTCTTGAAAGCCCATCTGCATTGGCATTGCTACTCCCACTGTGGTGCTGCACTGACATATCATATGCTTGCAACCCCTCCATCTTAGCAACTTGCCATTTTGCTGGCAGGCTCTGTTTAACCATGTTAGGGGGTTGTGATCTGTCATAACAGTGAATTTCCTTCCATACAGATAAGGCTAAAGTTTCTGCAGTGCCCACACTATGGCTAAACATTCCTTTTCTACAGCTGTATAGCATTCCTCCCTGGGTTACAGCCTATGACTGAGAAAAACCACTGGGTGTTCTTCCCCCTCTGAAGAAATTTAAATACAGCCCCCACCACATGGTTTGAAGCATCCACCTGCACAACAAATTATTTGGTGTAATCTGGACTGGCTAACACAGCAGATACTCCCAAAGATTCTTTAAGCTTCTGGAATGCATGCTCACATGCTAGGGTACACACTACCTTATCTGGCCTGTTCTTCCTTTTCAGGTCTGTGAGGGGAGCAGCTATAGTACTATAACTGGGGATGAACTTTCTGTATTACCCTGCTGTCCCTAATAATGCCCTCACCTGCTTTTTGGTAACAGGTGCAGGACATGCCTGAATGGCTTCCACTTTGGCAGGTTCTGGCCTTATCTTACAACTCCCCACTCTATGTCCTAGGTAGGAGACCTCTGCCATACCCACCTGACATTTGCTCATCTTAATGGTCAACCCTGCCCTCTGTAGTCTACCCAGCACCTCCCTGACATGCTGAAGGTGCTCTGGCCAGGAATGGCTGTAGATGGCAATACCTTTGTAGGTAAACAAGGTCAAATCCTCCTGCTCCTGCGTGGGTATGATCTACCAGCCTCTGGAAAGTTGATGGGGCATTCTTCATCCCAAAGGGCATCTTTGTGAGCTCATACAAGCCAAAAGGAGTCACAAAGGCTGACTTCTCTCTAGCACTTGGAGTCAAGAGCACCTGCCAGTAACCCTTGGTAAGATCAATGGTTGTAAGATACTTAGCCCCACCCAGCTGCTGTAGGACCTCATCTGTCCTATGCATGTGGTAGGAATCTGACTCATTGTGACTATTTAATTTCCTGTAGTCCACACAGAACCTGGTGCTGCCATCCTTCTTTGCCACCAGCACCACTGGGGAGGCCCAGGGACAGTTGGACTCTTGAATCACCCTTAGTTTCAACATCTCCTGTACCTCCTCCCTCATAATCTGTTTGACTCTCTCAGGCACTCTATAAGGGCCCTGCCTAATAGGCCTTTGGGGTCCTGTATCTACCTGGTGCTGCACCAGGTGGGTGCACCCTGGTTTTCCCAGTGAACATGTCACCAAATTCCTGCAACACTGCTCAGATTTCTCGAACCTTGGTAGGAGATATCTGCTGGGGCATTACTACACCTTCCACTGAGGTGTCAGCCGGAGCCTCACTGAGGAGATTGGTCCCCAGATCTCCCGCAGACTCCTCCTGCAATCCACTGCAAATGCTCAGCACAAGGGCCTCCCTATAATGGTAAGGTTTCATCATGTTAACATGGTACAATATGTGCCACACCATCTGCCTAGCAGTTCCACCATGTAGTTAACATCACTTACCTTTCTTACCACCTTGTAGGGTCCCTTCCAAGCTGCTTGCAGCTTGTTGTGTCTGACAGGATGAAAACCATTACCTGCAGCCCCGCAGCATATTCTCTATCTCTAGCATTCCTGTCATACCACACCTTTCTTCTATTGTTGCGCTCCTACCAGGTTCTCCTGGGCCAAGCCTATGAGTTCCCTGAGCCTTGTGAGACTTGCACTCACCTTCCCACTCATCACAAATTAAATCTAGAGGTCCCCTCACCCTATGCCCATACAGCAAATCAAAGGGAGAAAATCCTGTGGATTCCTGGGGAACCTCTCTGTAAGCAAATAACAGATGGGGCAAATATTTGTCCCACTCCCTCTTAAACTGATCTGCAAATGCCAGTAGCATGGACTTGATTGTTTAACCTCTCAACAAGACCATTAGTTTGGGGATGGTAAGGGGTGGGCTTCATGTGCTTCACCCCTCAGGACTTCCACAGACAAGCCAGCAGGTCTGACATGAAACTGGCACCTCTGTCAGTCAGTATTTCTTTTGGCAAACCTACCCTGCTGAAAATCTCTAACAAAGCATTTGCCACCTTCTCTGCCTCAATGGAGGACAAACCCACTGCCTCAGGGTATCATGTAGCATAATGCACTACCACTAGGATATACTTTTTCTCTGTGGAACTTGGGGTACTCAGAGGACCCACAATATCTATAGCTAACCTCTGAAATGGCTCCTCAATCACAGACAGAGGCATCAAAGGAGCTCTCACCTTGTCTACTGCCTTGCCTACCTTTTGGCACTGCTCGTAGGTCCTGCAGTACAGTGTTACATCTCTGGAAATTCCAGGCCAATAGAAGTTCTGCATAATACACATCTTTGTATATTTTATGCCCATATGACCTGCAAAGGGAATATCATGGGCTATCGCTAGAAGTGCCAGATGGTGGGGTCTAGGCCCTACCAACTGCTGTATTTTCTAACCTTCTAGCCCTCCATCAGGGGTCCACTCTCTGTACAGTAACCCTTTATCCCAGTATAAAGATTCCCCCTTTCCTTGAGAATCAGGTGCCTCCCTAGCTACCTGCCTCAGGCCTTGAAATGTAGGGTTTGAGAGCTGAGCCTGTCTCAACTCTCTCCTTGTAACTCTTCCCAGCTCCTCTTCCACAGGATGTCTGGCATCACCTGACAGTGGTGCCTCACTGTCAGCCTGGGTACTACTACTCACCTCTACCTTTGCAGTCACTTTTTCCAAGGAAATATCAGTACCCACAAGCAGCTGTGGCTCTCATTCAGTCTCACTGCTACAGAATAGCTCACTCCCTGAAGTAACCACCTCAGCAGTCCTGGCTGCAAGTAATCAGTCTGTCTGGGTCTCCCCCAGGCTACCAGACCCACATGCTTGTCTCCTAGTCTCACTGCATGTAACTGCATAAGCACATGGTACTGCATCATCCAAATCCTTCCCTATCAGGACATCTGCAGGATGGTAGTTTGGTACCCTTGTTGTGTCAAGACAATTTACTATTGGCATTTTGTCTTTCCCACTTACTGGCCTCCTCACGTTTTATTCCCCACCTTGCCTTCATGGACACCTGTATGCCACATGGCCCTGCTGGTGGCATTCAAAACATTTAACCCTAGCTCCTGGACGTGTACCTGGACTAGTGGCTTCCCCTGCTACTAGAAGATTCTTAGACCCATGAGCAGTACTGGGGGTCCCTTCCTGTGCAGGGCTTTCCTGCTTGCCAGGTATAGGTTTCCCTTCTTCCCCAACTCATTTGAAGTAGCATATTGTCTATCAGCTAACCAGATCCTCATGTCCTCAGGCAAAGTTCTAAGGACTTGTTCCCTCACCAAAAGGTCTGCCAGCCCTTCAAAACTGGTGACCTGACATCCACTCACCCACCTATGGAAATAAATGCTCAATTCAGTAACATATTCACACACACTTCCCTCTGCCTTGCGTCTATGCTCACAAAATGTTTTCCTATACATTTCAGGTGTTAGCTTTAAAAACTCTAATAGACAATTTTTTACAGCAGTATAATGAGAACATGCAATGTCAGACATTTTAGATAATACAGTTGCAGTTTTACCATGGAGTAAGGGGTCAGGAACCGTACCCAGAGCCCTTGGTCAACTTCATACTGTTTACATACCCTCACAAACATATGAATGAAACTATCAAAATTATCCCCCTCTTTAAACTGCAGAAGAAATTTACTGACCTTTTGTGCTTTTGGGTTCCAGTTACTCCCTTTCCATTACCTCCATGACTTTAGCAAATAGTCAGCATCTCCTTCTCATGCTGCCTCTGCCTCTTTTTTCCTCAGCTTCTAGGCATAGCAGTTTCTCATTCTCCTCACTCTCTAGACACCTCAGTCTCTCAGCTGCTTCTAATTCTACACACCTGGCATCTAACTCAAGTCTCTTTAGCTCCAGCTGGATTTTTAAGTCCACCGTAGAAGGTTGAGCTGTCCATTTCCCGAGGGTATTATATCTCCACTGGCAGCCTGATTGTCCTCCTGGGTGCAGTTTTCTGATGCAGCTGCAACCAAGGCTGCAATCAGGTCTGCTTTAGTCAAGTTTCCATGCAACCAGTCCCCTAGTCGGGCACATTTCCACCAGCTGGCTCCTTGTCAGCTTTCCATACTCCTCTGCTGACAGGCTGCCTGCTCACCCTGACTAACTAAGCTAACAAAAGAAATAAACCAATTGTGATCTAAACTAGTATTCACTGCGTGGCTGTTTTAGAGTACAAAACACCTTCAAAGTTCACTGTACTCTACTAAGCTGTAAGCTACAGGATTCACTCTACCCATACCACTACAAGCCAATTAGTATTTGCCAACTAATTAATATGTGATGTGGATATCCCCCCACTGCCAAACAATTAATATGTGATGCCCGTGCCCTGGCTCAGCAATCAAGGAGCCTTAATCCTCACCACTAACACCAGAGAGGGCATCTCATATATGGGGAAATGATAACAAATACACACAGTAAAGTGCAATTACCCTTAAGAGCACAAAGAGATCACAGTCAGTCCAGGGCTGGTCACTCCCTTGCTCTCCAGGTCCCCAATAATACTCTACTGGCACAGATAGAGGGTCCAGATCTCAGCCTAGTGGGCAAGCTAAAACCTCTAGCACCCTCTCTGTCCAACAAGTGCTTCGTGTCCCTGCCCAAGTAGCTGACACACACAGACTTTGAGATAAGAATTTATACAACCACAAAGACACTTCTGGGGAAGGCTGGCACAGGTTCTCCAGCTGTGCCCCTTTCTCCCAGACTATACGGTACTTCCACTCGTCACCACCTACTAATACCTATCAGCCACTCAAAGGCCCATAAAAGGGTTTCCAATTATTACTGTGCAATATTATTATCCAATTGGTAGTTGTGACTAAACAACCAAGGCTTTTTAGTGACTTGGTACAGGGTCTTTATATACATGCAATGTACTCTTAGAGCTTAACTTGTCTCTACACAAAACAGCCACAGTTAAAATATTTTTAAATATTTAATAAATAATTAAAACTACAAGATAATGCTGTCTACTACACAGTGCTAGTCAAGAGTTCAGAGATCACACACAACTACTTAAAATAAATCGGTAGTACAGTTCTGACATCACAGAAAAACACTTAGTCTAATCTTTCTAGTTCCTAGCTATTTCTAAAAGAAAACACAAGTCTAAGATAACTTACATATGAGCAAGACAGTGCTGTGAGTTTGATGATCAAGACAAAAATGCTTAATGTTTTCTGATTCTCTTGGTTTAAATTGCTATTGCAGTCCTGATTCCCATTACATAATTTTTTTACTCTTTCCTGTTGTTCCCAGACTGACAGAAGCTGCATTTACATTTTTTACACCTAGGCAAAAACCAGAGCAATAAAGGACATTCCACATGTAAATTCTGGTCATTAACTTTAGCTTTAAAACAATAGGCAGGAAGTCTTCCTCTAGCCCGGCCAGAGCCGAATTATAAACACCGAAGACAGTCATGAAATAATTTCAATTTGAAAGGGCAGACAAGAAATGCTTGACTTAGCTTTCTTTACAGTAGAGGGCAATGCTGCTACATTGTTTTGAGTGCCACATTTCACAGCATATTCTTTCATTTAAGAAAACAAGCCTGTAATTCAACATTCCTATTTATAAATGACAGAATTATGTATAAAACCCTATCTGGCTAGGCTGGCAGCCTTCACACCATGTATTACTGGTAATAATGCATTCAGTATTTACTGTTAACTCATGCCACGTTTACTTACCATGCCACTCTACATGTTCTCTACTTTTCAATCTATTATCTGATAACCTACCTTATGTAATTATTGTTTTCTTTTATGTGAATTATTTCCAATAAAAACTTGTCTGTGAGACAATGCAGTGTACTTCTATGATTTTGCACTGCAGACATATGTATCTCTTTCTTGTTTACCCTAAAGCTGAGCAAGAACTAGGTCCATTTGGATCAATGTTCTGTCAAGGTTAACAGACTTAAATGAAATGAATGATAAAATAAAAAGTACTAATTATCAGAACGTTTACACTTTATTTAGACAGTTGGCACTGGCCAGTGATGTAACTGAAAAGGATATTCATGCACCTAGTTAAACTCAGACAAACAAAGAAATCAATAAATAAATAAAGCATATTTATAAAAAAAGTAGAAAGGGTCAACATCAAACTTATGGGGCATATAACAAGAAAAATAGCCAGAGACCTTATAGAAGTATTTTACAAAAAAAAAATGATAACGGAGAAGACTATGTTACGCAAGAGAATGCACAACTGGAAATATTTATGGAAGAGGTAATTATGGCATTGCTACAGGAAGAGGAGGCTTAACAATCAATAATGAAGGTCAGGAGAGATGAGATAAAAACTGTTATGTTTAAACAAATCAAAGTCTCTAGCAGCTGACCATATTCCTGTGGAAGTGTGGGACTTGTGAGGGAAGAAAGTGGTTAAGGATCTGGAAGGCTTTATTTTTACAATGTTTAGAAAAAATTGAGGGGGAGGGAGCACTGGCATCATGGGAAAAAACTGTGGTGGCTGTATTATGCAAAGAAGGAAAAGAGCCTTCAGACACAGCTTCATGCAGATCTATGCTGATTTTAAATGATGATTATAGTGCTTATACTAGCTAGACGAATAGCAAAGGTTTTATGGGGGTGAGGCAAACATTTCATAATATTAGTAGAACAAAAATCATCAAGTGGGAAGCAGATATCTATCACTGATGAGTCTTGAGCACAGACAGCATTTGATAGAGTCAGCTGAGATTTTGTGAGTAGGACAATGTTAGCATTTGTATTGCCTGATACAGTATGATTAATAAGGAGACTATATGACAGATCAGTGGCAAGAATTAAGGTCAGAGGGGCTTCTCTCCAACAAGCCATATTTGATCAGAAAAGCAGGCAGGTATGCCCCTTTCTCCTTTATTTGCTTTAAATTTATTGCATAATCAGAAATCACAAATTTAAGCATATAAAATGTATGATAATCAAAAAAACACCTTCATTTGCAGATGATATTTTGTACTTGATAAATCCAGAAATGGACATTTCGGTGTTGAGGAACGCTTAGAGTTGAATCTTTTTTGACATAACATAAAGCAAGATGCAGCTGTACACTATGTGGCCACGCATGAACTGGTGTAGCACTACACAACTTCACGAGGACATGATAAGATGTATTTAGGTGTATGAATTAAACTTTGTTGACATTGATGAAGTAAGACACATTTTACATTAATGTACACATGCTGATTTTATTTTTTCATGTCCATAGTCACAATTTTTTTAAGATGCGGACATTGCTTTTTTTTCCAACTAATTATTGAGTAATTTGTTCTAGCAACATGTGGAAGTTGAATTATTTATTATTCAACAACATAATCTGTACCAACATATATTTAAGTAGAAACACAGACAACCTATTAATAGTTAAGTAAACAATAAATTGTTAAAACTGGGTAAAACTAATAAAAGGCTAATAATAATGGGGATTCATACTTGATAAAACTATTTAACATTATTATTAAAAAAGCAATAGCTAACAGCTGGTCTCTAAATGCATATTTGTCAATTAGAATAATGTCAATAATATATACCTTAGACACAAACTCCATCTAATAAAATAAAAACAAAGACATGTCAAAAGTTGTTCAAGGTATAGAAATTGCATGAATGGGCATATACTTCAGTTGGGCAAGATTTAGATTCAGCCAATTATCGATCAACAAATTCAACAGGATTCCTAGACTGCGATCTGCAGAAACAAGGGTTGTAATGCTTACACGCAAAGTAAATCTATCAGCTATATAGCAGTGATACCAAAGCCCTCTGTTGTTGATTTGACCTCCAAAATGAAGCACATGCATTGCAATCAAAAATAGATGCAGAAAAGATTACTTGAAAACTCTATTACAAGGATAAGTATTATATCCCAAAGACATATTCTGATTAACTACTGAGAGGCAGGAGGAAAACCCGGTAAGTGCAGTAGAAATAAGCCCATAATGGGTACAAATGCATTTCAACAGAGCAACATGCTAAATGAGTCAATGAGGCAGAGCAAGAAAGAAGGTAGAGTGCAGATCAGAGAAGATTATTAATGACCGTGACAAGAATAGGACAGTGTTACGGTGTGTCATGAGTCAAGACTGATATGGTTCTAAGGGGCTAGAAGCTTTCAAAAGGCTTTCAAAAAGAGTCAGGATCAATAGAAATAGTTTCCTAAAATATTACATATAATAGAATGTTTAGAGATAGGGACATAACAGTCTAGGTTGCATAGACACAAGCATTGTTTTTTGAAAACTGGGATGAACTCCTTCAATACAAGTGGAAAAAAAATTTGAAGATTTGAGCAACCTGAAAAAAATATTAGGAAATGTTGCCTACAGATAATTTAAAACAAGCGTGATGGGAACAGGATTCTCATTGCATGTTAACAGTGGCAAACTGAAAACAAATATATCTGCAGTTGTCACCTGCACATAAAACCTTCTTGGAACACAATCCACACTGTAATTAAAGAACATAAACTTGAACACATGGTCATGATTTCATCATAATCGCTGTAAACACACTTCTGTTAGTCCTGAGACCTTTGTTGAAGATCATAATTTAAAACTTTGGCAGCATTAGAAAAAACACCATGCCTAACAGAGTCAGACCTGTCTACAAAGATGTGAGCAGTGGCCTCATATTCAGAAGCGGAAAATGCCCTTTCATTAATAAGACTAGTGGAGCATTGTTATAGTGCAGCAGAGATATCCATGGGCCAAAACAATGTCTTCTTGTGGGGTAGGTCTGATTGACACCTTAAGCGAAATAAGTCTAGTTAATGAATGTCCTCATAAAAGCAGGTATGGATTCACCTGTACCACCAACACTGAAAGCAACAAACAGCAGAACAACCAGCCAGTATCCAAGTCACTTTATTCTTCTCTAACATCTCGGCAGAAAGTCTTCAAGGAGTAAAACATTTCCAAAATATAGCTGCCTTATATACACATACTTATTAACCATTTAGCACTTAATTAAACATTCCAATAAAATCATCAGATAAACAATCTCCAATTACATTCTAAATGTAACCCTTTCAGGGCTAAAGTATCATACTTTAAAATGTATACACATTCCTTAAATAATAACTTGTTTTTAATATCCACATTGGCATACTAAACAACATTTATTTTTTCTAACACAGTGCCTGTTAAACCTGCAGACCACCATGTACTCTATTGAAATGTTCAACTATAGAACTTTCTTTTTTATTCCTAACAATTTCTCTTATATGTCCCAGTAACCTCACTTTAAAAGATCTCTTTCTCTCCTCATACATAAAATTTGTTACACAAGCATTTCAGAGCATAAATAATGCCCTCTGTATTCAGTGAATTCACCTGTGTTTCAACCTTACTCTTCTCTTTCTTAAGAAAAAGAACTCAACATCATGTCATGACTCAACTACCACTAAAGAGACTGTACCCATGCTCATCATTGGCAACAATTATGTGTATGACATTGGTAATAACCAACACATTTGGAGGGCCTGCAATGTACTCGAGAGGAAGCCAGCCAAGAAGGAATGATCTAATCTAAATTCCAGCATAACAAAGAGGAGCTCATTTCTAATAATCATTGACTCATTATCAAAAAGCTGCGGTGGTACAGCGGTAGTGTTGTTACCTCACAGCAAGAGGTTCTCCAGTTCGATTCTCGGCTGGGGTGCCTTCTGTGTAGAGTCTGCATGTCCTCCCCGTGGTCGAGTGGCCTCCGAAAGACATGCGTGAATGGCCGTGCCTTTGCTGAAGTCTGGGCATTGGGCTGGCAACTCGGCACCATAAAAATTGACTGCCAATCATTAGCATACTGGAGTTCCACTGTGGCAACCCCTAACAGGAAAATGCCGAAAAGACAAACAACAGCTGACTCATTATCAACTTAAGTGAACTCATTCAAAATAAAAGCAGTTAAGGTGGAAAAACACAGAATTCCAAGGAAGTCTTTGAAAACTTGATATAATTACATCATATTATCTAGTAAGTAATAAAGGAAAAAGAATCAATAGTTTATTCCTGTACTCACTGCTATTTGAACTCAGATCACTAATGCTACCACAAGTGGCTTAGTCAACTGCATTTTAGATTTGGAAAGTATGTTCTCCCACCTCATAATGAGAATCAGAATTCTCCACCAGGGTCACTCTCCTTCACCTCCTGACATTGGACTGAGACCTCCACAACACAGATATTTATATATACTAATTCTAGGACTTCTGAACAGAGGAAAAGGGGAAATACTCCATTCTATCAGAGCCTTTGTTTTTGTGTGTTTTATATATATATATATATATATATATATATATATATATATATATATATATATATATACATATACATACATACATATATCCCCTTACCTTCATACTTTTAGTTCCACTGCACTATGGATCCCTATTACAGTTATCAGAATTTCATTAGGCACCCGCTGTAATATGTGGTGTAGAGTACATTCAGTAGAGGCAGTCCCTGAATTACAGACATCTGACTTAAGGACAACCCATAGATAAGAACAGGCTGCCACAATGTCAGAAATAACATAAAAATAAATAAAAATAATTAAATTTGCTCAAATCTTATCTTGAAAATGAAGGATTATGTTGTACTTTCATTTTCCCCATTTTCCTCATTTATGCAGCTGCTCACATGTCTTTTTAGAGCAATTACTTGCACCTTCATGAAAACAAGAGATCTAATTGGTTAAGAGATCAATGTGTTGGTGATCTGATTGGTCAAAACTGCTGTCTTGTACAGTGCACTATTGAAGCAGTTACTGTACCGTACAGCAGAATGGGCAAATGACACTGCAGATCACTAGGGTCTAGGTGACAGAAGGAGGTCTGGCAGAGGTCTGAAAATTCAGGAAAGAATGGGAAACATTTGTGGGTGATGCCTGTAGTACAGAAATGTGAAGTGAAGCTTAAAAAGAGGTGCGTTTAACACACACACACACACACACACACACACACACACACACACACATATATATATCTATCTATATATATATATATATATATATATATATATATATATATATATATATATATATATATATTTAGAGAATGTTCTACTGTACTGTAATGTATGAACATAGTTATTGTACTGTTGTTACACTCTACTTACAGTATTATTGCTATTACTACAGTATACAGTATTATGTTTCAAAATTGTATTTATTTAGAAGTGTTTCTAAAGTGTTTTATATTCAAATAAAAGTAAAATAAATACTAGACTGAGGCAATCATTTGACAAAGTGACAGTTAATAAGAACCACATGTACTTGTTTTGACTTACATACAAATTTGACTTAAAGACAGACTAAAATGCAGATCTCGTCCTTAACCCGGGGACTGCCTGTACTATAAGGGCAAACATTTCCTATAGAAATACATGAGGCAGAAGTGTGTTCTGAATAGGTGACCTGGTGATTCTTAAAACCCATCAATAGGAAATTAAAAATGCAACAAAGTTGATGCTATAATTTCTAGATTTATACAAAATAAAATTAGGTTAGCTAATGAACTAATACTAATAGATTGTCATGTATTAGCAAAATGGACAAACCTGACAGTCTCTCAAGGAGCCAAAACTTATACTGATGTTTGGTAGGAAATGATGTTATGGCTTAAAAAAATTACAAACAGTAAGTCTGATAAAACAATCACAGATTAAAGTACTTGGAAACCTGTTTAAGTAAGATAAAAAAATATGTGAGAAGAAAATTCTGCAAATAAAGTTAATAAAATGAATAGCTGAAAATAGAAATAAGAGATAAAGAATCAGTATATGCAAGATATGGGTTTAAAGCATAGGTTCATAGGTTCATAGGTGTGTACTAGGATATTGGACCTGGAGCCTTTACAAGCCTAGCCCATAGGATTATCCTGGCATCATGCCACCCGACCTTAGTTCCTAGTGCCTCTGTCGAGTAGAGGCAATGGAGTTATCCCCAGGGTGAATTTTCTATTTCCCAACCACTCATCAAGATTTCTCTTGAAGAGGGACAGTGAGGTGCTCTGCTTGACATGTATGGGAAGTCTATTCCATAGCATGGGGAAGTTTCTGGGTTATGAACCTGTCCCTCCAGCATGTTCTGCTGATTGTGGTAATGAGGTTAAGGTCCCTGGAGCATGTGGTGTGGAGGGATTGGCATTTCTTTAGATGTAGCATTTCTAACAGAGCTGGGTCAGACATGGCTTTGTAAGTCAAGCAGAGAATGGCTCTAAGTAGGTGATATGAAACAGAGAATAGTGGGAGTTTTTTTGAGTCTGTCCATATAGGACAAATGTTTAAGGCCTAGGATCCTCTTTGTGAAGTACTTTTGTGGCCTCTCCAGTTGTTGCAGGTGTCTAGTGAGGTACATGTAAAATGGGGCATTGTACTCAATGATTGGCCAAATGAGGAAGAGTAGAGGGAGACAATGACCTCTTTCTTCCTGGATGCAAAACCCTTAGTAATGAGATGTACCACACAGAAGGACTTTCTGACCATGGCAATGTGGTGGTCAAAAGAGAGGTTGCTCTCAACCTGTGTTCCCAGATCTCTTATCATGCCTTCTGTGTTCAGTGGACTACCATCAATGTGGTAATTCAAGGGAGTGGGTTTTTTCAAAAGGGGCATGATGATGCATTTTTTGGCATTGAGCTTAAGGTCATGGTTCTGACACCAGTCATTGGTCTCATTGAGGCCTTTCTGTAGGATGTCAGCATCACTTGGGGAGTTAATAATAGCTCCCAACTTGCAATCATCTGTGAACTTTGTCAGCCAGAATCCCTTCATGTTGGCCTGGACTTCATAGAAGTAGATACCAAACAGGAGAGGACCCAGGACTGAACCCTGTGGGACTCCACTCATGACTGGTCATTAGTCTGACTTGGAGTCAGCTACTTTCACACTGTGGGTTCTATCTGTTAGCCACTGATATAGGGGTTGAAGCCCAGCTTAGTGAGTTTTTCTATGATTCCAGAGTAGGGAATGGTATCAAAGGCCTTGGCCACATCAAGGTAGGCTGTATAAACCACCTTGCCTTTATCCACAGCACTGGTGACTGACTCAAAGAAGTCGACCAAGTTGAGCAGGCATGATCTACCTTTCACAAAACCAAACTGTGTAGGATCCAGAGTTTGGAGATTCCCTATATCCTTGTTTATTAGGTCCATGATGACGCATTTCATAGCCTTGCATAACAGACTCATCAAGCTAATGGAGCGAGAGTTCCCAGGGTCTGTAGTCACTCCTCCTTTGTGGAGAGGGATGACTGTAGCAGTGCGCCATTCATTAGGGACAAAGCCTGAGGTGAGTCTGTGATTCAACAGGGCATACAGGTGAGGTGCTAGTTCATTCTGTAGTTCATGTAGAACACAGCCAGGGATACTGACAGGTCCCATCGAAGCTGTATTCTTGGTCTTGGACAGTGCAGTTTTAACCTGTGCAGCAGTAATACTGGGTACATGGCAATCTACTGGTATTGTGATTGGTCCTTTGGGGGGGAGCGGTAAAGTTGGCACTGAATCTGTCTACCAGTATATTGGCAATATCTGTTGGCTCAGTATAAGAGGCACCATTGTGCAGTAGCTCAGAGCAAATCTGGTTATTGCCATGGAGATTCTTTGCATAACTATAGAAGGCCTTGTGGTTGTCTTTACTATCTGCTGCAATTTTGTTTTCATAGCTGGCTTTAGAGGATTTGATGAGGGATCTCAACCTTTTGATGAGGCTGATAAGGGAGTTTTTCTAGTCTTGGGACTTTACCTTATTCCGCATTAGTTTCCTCCTTCTGTTGTAGAGTTTGTTTATGGCAGGGGACCACCAGATTGGCTTCCTTTTTTTTTGAGGAGAGTGTCTTGGTTCTATTGGGTATGGCAAGATCCATGCATTTGTGTACGTGTTTGTCCAGTGGATTGGTGTATGATTCAGTGGTCATGTAACTATTTTCCATTTGCATGGGTGCCGTGAAGTTAGCCACCTCTGTTTTTAGGAGCCAAAAGTTAGCTTTGAAGAAGTTTTTCATGGTGGTTACCTTTGTGGGGGGTGGGGGATGGGAGCGATGTGGATTTTTAAGGTGATTAGTTTGTGATCAAATCTAACCAGGGAGGAGTTAACTATTGGTGTAGCGCAACGGTTGCCCATTTTAGTAAAGACCAGTCAAGAATGTTGCTACCTGTAGTGGGGGTAAGAACGAGCTGGTCCAGGGCATTGGAATTAATGAAGTCCAGGAAGCGTTGGCCAGGTGTATTGGTACATGAGTAGTTTTCCCAGTTAATGGAGAGGTTGTTGAAGATGCCCAGTATGATAGTGTTAGGTTGGACCCTAATATTCTCCAGGGTGGTAAGGAATGTGGATTGTGAGTCTTGGGACATGGTTGGGGACCTATAGCAGGCTATGACCTGAATTGCTGTCTTACCCAATGTTAGCTGCACCTGAAGTATCTCAAATGCATTATGTTGGGCTACCAGTCTGGCGGTGAGTGCATCTTTTATGCATGTGAAAACACCACTGCCTTTGGAGCTTCGGTTCAAGTTTTGAGGCCGAAAGGTGTGGAATGAGTTATAGCCTGGTAATGCAGAGGTGCTTTCTGCTGCCTTGAACAAGGTCTCTGTTACAGCACAAATATTGACGTTCTTCATTTTAAGGAGTGCTTCAAGTGGGTGCATTTTGAGATTTAGACCTCTAGATTTGAGCAGCATGACCCTCAGATTGCATTTGTTTGTAGCAGTTATGGTGGTAATTTGGTCTTTGGAACACCACCTAAAAAAGCACTATAGGGGTGGCAAAAGCCTTGGCCAGTATCCGGAAGCCCAGGAGTGACAGATGCAGGCCATCTCTGGCAAAGCATTGAGGTCTGCCAATCATGTCATCCCATGCAGACAGATACTGGATCCCCTTAGAATGACACCAAAAACTTAGCCAATTGCTGAAATCAATAATTTTCTGCTTGTACTGTGATATCATTCTGGGTGATGATAGGATGCTGCTCAGGGCTAGGGTCATATCCACCTGGGCTACATAATCCAAGAGCTCCTCCATGTCTCTTTTCATGTAGTACAGGGAGGTACATCTCAGGTCATTCACACCCACATGTACAATGACAGAGTCATATTCATACCTGTTTTTGTGGGACCTGAGTGCGTGCATTATGTGGCGGATCCTGGCCCTGACAGGCAGCTGACTGTTGCTTTCTCCTTATTCAACCTAGTGAGTGGGACATCAGTGTGCCTCACTACTGAGTCACCTATGACTAGTGTACCAATGACTAGTGTGTTGGGCATGCTGTTTTGCCTTAGGGACTTTGGTTGAGTGGCACGCTGTTTAGGAGACTTATGTGTCTTGTGATTAGTGTTGTGTTGTGGTGGTTGAGTGCTTTCCTGCCTAGGAGGTCTCTGCTATTTGGGTAGATTTTTATTGAGAGCCTCCATGAAGGTGGGTGCGTGGTTTGCATTTTTATGTGAAGGCTGTGCTGGTGTGTGTTCTGGAGGGCTATGTGTTCCATGTGGTGTGGTGCAAGTGTTGACCTCCTCTTGACCAGCTATTCTGGTCTTGGCAGGAGAGTGTGTGGCTTCCAGTTTGGATATATAAGTGTATCTCTTGCAAGTCTGAGTGTTGGGAGGTAAGAGGAGTGGCTTGTTAGTGTACATAAGGCATTTTCTACATTGCCTCAGGAAGCCCAAGTTCACCAGGTTAATAGGAGAAAGCATAGGGAACTGACCTTTAGACATGTCTGGAGGGGTGGGCATTAATAATAAGTACTGGAGCTGTTTCATACCTCCCAACCATACCAAATTCCTCGATATTTACCATTTTTGAGGGCAAAATAATGGGGTGCCACGAATTCCCAAGTGGCCCCTTTAATTCCTGATTTTTTTTGCTTATATATTTTTTTTGTGCTAGAACTTTAAATTTATGGCTGATGTCATCACCCATCATCAGCCTACAGGGGTGTTAGGGATGACATCAGCTTCGGTGGACTCAGAGTTTGGACTGTTTTGGAGGAAATATAGCAGCAATGGCAGTTGAGCTGTGCAAATTTAAGTTTCAGTTTACCCAGCACCCACCCACAGAAATGGGCTCCCACCTCCATGGTAAGAAAAAAGAATTGTGATACATGATACACACACTGCTAACGGGCCCAGCTAAGTTAAGTAGACAGTGGTTCATTAATTCTGGCCACTCCATTCTATGTATCCATTTAACAGGAAGCAAAAGTATGTATAAGGCTATCATCTATAGTTCTTTATGTGTAGGCAGAAGCTTGGCTGTCAGTCTACTCAGTGTGTATGGTTTATTATTTGTGTTCGCTCTGAGCTTGCAGACAATGTTTCGTTAATTCTGGCCATTAAGTTCTATTGCTGTCACCATCTATTTTATTTTCTGTGCTAAGTTATTTTAAACAGAGGTGTGTATGTGTTAAGTTATGTAAGCAGATTTGCTAAGTTATTTTAAACAGACAGAGGAGTGTATGTGTGTTAATTTATTTAAGCAGTCAGAGGTGTGTGTAACTCTGGACGTTATTTTGCTCTCAGAACTTGAGGTATGTGTGTAATTCTAGCCATTATTTTCCTCTTGGAGCTTGAGGTGTGTGTAATTCTGGCTGTTATTTTCCTCTCGGAGCTTACATTGGCATTTGTGTAATTCTGGCCCCTATTTTCCTCTTGCAGCTTGCAGAGTCATGTGTGTAATTCTGGCTGTTATTTGGCAGTCCAGTTGGAGCTTGCAATTTATTTTAAACAGAGGTGTGCCTTAAGTTATTTAAAGTCCACTCGAAGCTTGCATTTAAGCAGACAGAAAGTTCACCATCTAATGCTATCATGCTAAGTTACATTGAAGTCTGTGGAGAGCTTGCATTTAAGCAGACAGGTCAGAGGTGTGTGTTAAGTTATGTAAAGTCCACTCAGAGCTTGCATTTTAAATCTAAATCCACTCATTGCTTGCATTTTACACTATGTACACTCGGAGCTTGCTTTTTATGCCATCTAAGTCCACTCATAGCTTGCATTTAAGCAGACAGGTTAGAGATGTGTCTTAAGTTATGTAAAGTCTGCTTGGAGCTTAAGCAGACAGGTTAGAGGTGTGTGTTAAGTTATGTAAAGTCTGCTTGGAGCTTGCATTTTACACCATCAAAGTATGCTTGGAGCTTGCATTTAAGCAGACAGGTCAGAGGTGTGTGTTAAGTTATGAAAAGTCTGTTCACAGCTTGCTATTTATTCCATCTAAGTCCGCTCAGAGCTTGCATTTAAGCAGACATATATTGCTGTCACCATCTATTGTTTAAGGTGTGTGCTAAGTTATTTAAGCAGACAGAGAGCTTGCATTTAAGTTGTGTGCTATGTTATTTAAGCAGACATATATTGCTGCCACCATCTATTTTATTTAATGTGTGTGTTAACTTATTTAAGTAGACAGAGAGCTTGCATTAAAGATGTGTATTAAATTATTTAAGCAGACAGTGAGCTTACATTGAAGGTGTGTCAGAGAATGTCCTCTTTGGCAGAGATGCCTAGTAATTATGAACCTGTTATCAGTTTGCCATCCATTCCCTATTGCGATATTATTAGCTTATCATTTTTTTAATGTAACATAGGCAATTTATTTCTCAAGGGCAACAGGCACTTTATTTGTAGATGAAACAATGAAATATAAAGTTGTCTGCTAGCAGCAACCACTTCATTAGTTACAGATCTCTTTAATGTGGAATTATTTAGATGATGTTTACTTCTGCAGAAATTGTGCATATTTACTGATACTGGTGGATTGTAGAAGTTTGAGTAGACTTTAATGATGGAAATGTTCTAAACTGGGCAGTTTTGTTATTATTGGTTCATGCATTTTGTTTCATTGCTTACTGGAAAAATGTTCAAAATAAATTTAAAACATGCTCTAACAAGTGTGCTGTATTATACAAGGAATATAATTTAATACAGTCAGGAAGGTGTATCAAAGAACACATTTATGTTTCGTGTGCAAGGGGCCTATGATTTGAAAACAGCCCAAAGGTAATCTTTATCCACCACTGGCCAGATGCATTTTTTTGAATGTGGGTTTCAATGCTGTTTCAATGAATGTGAGTTTCAAGAGCATAGAAGTTTTAATGTGAACTGTGTTTTCATGTGTGAGACTGTATTGCTTTGTTTAGCAGATGTCTATTGGTGTTTGTACTATAAAATGTAAAATACAAGTTTTAAATGAAATCCAAATAATCATTGTAGACATAAAGCAGTATACACATTGCAGTGTTTATGGTAAATGGGGTGAAATAGCCATGTAATGGGACATCGGAATGACTGCAGGGGGAGGGCTGTGTATGGGGGGCCCCATTTGACCATGATTTTGTGAGGGGGGAAGGACAGGCAACTCAGACAGCCCTGGACGGCACAAACTCTAGCTAGGCCACTGATCAGTAGGCTATGGAGAATGACTTTTGGACTTCCTAGCAAACTGTAATATTCTTTTGCTAAGATTAGAATATTGCCTAGAATTAAATGCCCTACTTTTACCACAAAACCCACATACTGCAAGTCACCAAAAACAAAATCCTAAGGTTCATCATCTTCTCCCTTCCCAGTGAACCTCATTGCTGCACATTTAAAAAATGTTTACCATTTACTACAGGGTCTGGGGCCATATTTTGGTTGTCTGTTCTTCAGCTTACATTTGAAAAAATGGTATCCCACAATTCCATTGGAGTGGGTGGGGTTACATAAGTATGCATGAAATTGTATGTTAATCAGCATACAGATTTGTACCTATTTTTCATGGGCCTTTGTCCAGATTTTTGATGTTTCCAGGTTGAGAGGTATGAGCTGTTCCTTGAAGAATGTTTAGTGCTGGTAGCACTTTTGCGTGCTACAATAATTGCTACAAGAAGTCTGGTAAAGTGCTAAACTAATAAAAGTGCAGGAGAGGAGAGGGCTAGCAGATCTGATGGAAAAATTGATGAGCAGACAATGGCACTATTCAGAAGCTTACAAACAGTCCTGGATACAGCAAATCTGTATCTGGACTAGACTAGTTACAGGAAAGGTGGGAAAAATGCAAACCCAGGCTTTTAAAACCAGAACGTTGAAAGAGATGGAAAAATTGACCAAATGGCAATAAACTACAGTTTCTGGACCAGAAATCACTCCTCTTGTGATAGATATGCTACCTAGTGCTTACCACTCCCACTGACATGCTAAACGGCTTCCCTCCAACACAGAAAGCTTGGGGGACTCAGAAGCTTACAAATAGTCCTGGATACAGCACATCTGTACCTGGACTAGACTAGTTACAGGAAAGGTGGGCAACAAGCGCAAGCAAGTCTTTTAAACCCGAAAGTTGAAAGAGATGGAAAAATTGCCCAAATGGTCAATGAACTACAATTTCTAGGTCAGAAACCACTCCTCTTGTAGTAGATAGGCTACCTAGTGCTTACCACTCCCACTGATAAGCTAGCAGGCTTCCCTCCAACACAGAAAGGCTTGGGGGGGGTCAGAGTCTTACAAACAGTCCTAGATACAGCAAATCTGTATATGGACTAGACTAGAAACAAGAAAGGGGGTACTTCTGAGATGACAGAATATGTGAAGATACAATAGAAAAACACAGAGTTCATGTGATAAAAGAAGTACAGAGAATATTGTAAACATTCTTGTTAAATTTCTTTACTACAAGAAAATCGGGGAAGTTTGGTTTAACTTCTATTATTCCTGCAGATTCAAAGAAACCTGCTATGCTTCTGATCACCAGTAGGGATGAGCATATCACAATGTAGTTAGCAAGAAGTTCTACAGAGGTGCAAAGAAGTAAAAGTAAGCTATTAAATATGACTGGTGAGTGTTATGATAATATGCAGTGTCACACGGTTTTACTGTATCTAATTATGTTTTAAATCTATGTAATATGATATAACTAATGTACTAAAAAATGAAACAGAAAAAGAATCGGAATCACTGTTTAAGCAGATGTTAATTAAGAAAGCATACCTGCTTTTTGTTTATTTAGTTATGCATTCATTTATACATTTATATTTGTTTATCGGGGTAGTGCACTGATCAATATTGAACAGCTACAGGCTAAGCCCATGAGAAATACAAAACATTTCACAAACAAAAAAAATCAGCTATGTAAGCAATAACAGAGTAGTTCAGCCTAACTAAATTGAAATAACTGTGTATATGCATTCTAGTCAGCAAGTACAGTGAATGTACAATCAAAGAGAGTGTAATGTACAATATATACATTAGTTTCTAAAGTGGGTCAATCTTCAGTGACTCTTGAGAGAGGAAAAGAGAATCAGAAAGGTGATATGTTAGGTGACACTGTCCTGTGTTGAAGTAGAAGTATTTGGCTTGGATGAAAAAGTGCTTTTTGAGTTACATTCTGAATTTGGAGTAAGTGTCGACTTCCTTAACATCAATCGGAAAAGCTTGCCAAAGAGTAGGTGCCTGAGAAGAGAAAACATGTGCAGTGCTGTGGAGTTTGGTTCTGGTGTTAATGAGAGTTGGTATGGGTTGTGAGTAGTATCTAAGCTTGTATGAGGAGGTATTTTCATGAAGTCGATCAGCAAGGGGAGTAAATGTGGAGCTGGAGTAGATTGTAAAGGTGTGATCATAAAAGCAGGTTAGATCTTTGTTTTATGGTTACACATTTTACTTTTTCTAGGGTGACATAGTGATGCTCAAAGAAGGGTGAGTTTGTAAGGAATTGGCAGATAGTGTTATAGATAGTCTGAAGCATGGCAATGCTTTTCTTAGAGGCAGAAGCGATAACTAGGCATGCAAATTCAAGTTAAGAAAGGATAACTTCTTTGCCAATGGCTGGTGGGGCTGATTGAATTAGAAAAGGTGAGATCTTTGTCTATGTGAAAATGGAACTTTTGTAACTGTTCAGGCTGTAGTCCTAGGTATAGAAGGTGGAGCTTGTCTGTACAAGATGGTTTCATAGGTTAAAGATAGTTAAGAGTCAGGTGTTTTGTAAATTTTATGTGGATTTCCAAAAATCGTAGATTTTGTTCTGTATAATTGAAAAGTTGTTTATGGTTTAAGAGTCATCAGTGGAGTTCATGTAAGTCTGACTGGAGTTGGCATTGAATGTTGGTGTGAGAATGACCTGACTGGTAAATGACCATGTCATCAGCATAGAGAATAAGTGGGAGATGAGGGAGGTTAAAAGTAAGTTTATTAATTAATATGGAGAAGGGGGACAAGAATGAGTCCTTGTGGTACACCTTTGGTAATATGTGCAGATTCTGATTGGGAAGATCCTATTTTATCTCCAGATTGTCTGTCAGTGAGGAAGTTTTTAAACCAGAAAGTAGCATTTGGACTGATACCACCTACAATTGGTTTGTTTTGGATAAGATGGTGGACAATGAAATCGAATGCCTTATCAAGTCTATTAAAATGGAACCTGTAAGGAGGCCACTATCAGGAGTTTAGCAGGATATCATCAGTTAGTAACCAAAATGCTGTCATAGTATTTCACCCAGGCCATCCAGAATCCATGTTGTGTGGAGGACAGCAGGTGGCACTGCTGGATATATATATATATATATATATATATATATATATATATATATATATATATATATATATGGGTTCCCTTTAGAATCTCGAAAAACTGAAATACCGAATTTCAGTTTGCCAAGATTCTAATCCCGAATGCTTGGAATCACGAAACACCAGAAGCGCAAAATTAGAAATCCCGAAGTTCGGAGCTTCTGGTGTTGCGGTGTAAGAATGGATGTAAGTGCAGGTAAGTTTGTATGAGTTTGTAGGTTATGTGCTGTAGTGTATGTTAGTGTGTGTTTTGGTTGTGATGTGTGTGTGTGTGTGTGTGTGCAAGGGGCTGTGAAATGTGTGGGTGTGAGTTGCCTTTGTGTGTGTGATTGTGCGGTCTTGAAGTTAGAATATATAAGTAGGGGGTGTGGGGGGCACAGCCCCTCACATGGGGGGTGCATGGGAGCGAAGCCCCCCTGCTTGTTTCTAGTGTAGGTTAGTTTTGTTTGTGTGTGGGGGGCAGTTGTGTGTTTGCGAGTATGTGTATGTAAGTGTCGGGATTTTGACTTTCGCGGTTATTGGCATTCGAGATTGTGGTGTTTCGGCTTTATGATCTCGATATTCTGACATTCGGTATTTCAGAATTTCGAGATTTTAAAGTGAACCCATATAGATATATATATATATATATATATTTTTTTTTTTTTAAGTCTATCTAAAACTGGAAGAATGGATATTAGATGGAAGTGAGAAGTATCTTTTGGAATAGTTTGTTTTGGGAGGGGTTTAATTACAGCAGTTTTCCAAATCTGTGGCATTATGTTTTGTATGAGGCATAGAGTAAATACGTGGATTTTAGGAAAACATAGATGGTCTTTGCAGTGATACATAAACCAGAGGTTTATGTTATCAGATCCAGGAGAGGTCAGTTAGTGGAACTATTTTCAAATAGAATACTGACATCTATGGGATGTATATATTTGAAGTGGAAGAAAGGGATGAAATTGACGGGGTGGGCAATGTATGATCTGTGGGAGGTGTGTAATTTACTGATGACAGATTACTAAATTCTTTAAGAAAATCTTCTGGAGAAAGTTTGTCTGTACCCCACTGAATGACATTTCTAGACAGGGTATTATGAAGAAATGTTCTTCATGTAAGTATGTTAATCTCTTTCCAAAAGTGTTTGGGGTATGTAAGAGGGCAATTTGTTTCTTTGGATTTATTTTGTGCCTTCCAATGGACTACTTATCTAGGTTACGCAAGACTATAGAGGAGGTGCAGTTGTCAGTTGTGGGGGTCCATTTCCATCTTTGCCATGCTTCATCACTTAGAGTTAAAAGATGCTTGAATTTAATGGATAGCCATTCAGTTTTGGTGGGTTTATAATGCCTGCGGATAAGTGGGAAGAATTTGTCTTGCAGCTGTAGTAGAATTTGGCTAGGCTTACAGCTGCTGTATTAGACTAATGTATGGAGAGTATATGGTTCTAGATGTGGACCATGAGAAAGTTTATGAGTTTGTCTATATTTGTGCTACTCTGGTTTCTGATGAGTTTTAATAGTGGTTGTAGATTTATAGCATGGTTGAGAATTCTAAATATGATTGGTCAATCGTTCTTTAGATATGGTAGCAGAATGTTTATGTTGGGGATGAAGTTTGGTATGTTTTTAATAACCAGGTTGAGTGTGGAGTGTTTGGAGGTTAGATCTTGTTGGTTCTTTTATGAGTTGAAAGAGACCAAGGTATGCTAGGAAAGTACTCATTTCAGATGAAAGAGGGCCTAGATACTTAAGGTAACTTAATTTTGTTATGACTTTACTATCAGATAATGAAAGTAGAAGTTTAGACTGATAGAAGATACTGAGTGGTACATAATGTACATTTGTTCAGATTTCAAGAAAAGCTCATTGAAGACAGGATAAAACACATTGCTTTCAGGCAGGTAGTCAAGAATCCACAGTAGTGGGCACTGCCCTATGATTCAGATAGAACATATTCAACACAAAAAAAGTGATTCAAATAAAACAAATGCTGGCACATAAAAACAAGAAAAGAAAAAAGTACACTGGAAAGTAAGTAAGTAAGTAAGTGCACATTAGACTGGATCTAAAGCAAAGTGAAGTGTCATAGTAAAAAAAATGAAGTGTAAAACAAAGCAATTTAATTATGGAAGAAACAGAACAAGATATAAATAAAATCATATTATAACTGATATTGACTAGCCAAGCAATTAGAGATGCAGAAGTAACATAGAATCAACGGAGAATAGTGGCAGAGAAAATATCAAAGCTAAATTAAAAAGTTATATTCATCCTTAAGATAAAATCCTATGGAATTTAGGTCAGGTCCTTTCCACAGTGGAGTACTTCCCTGACTAAGACCTTGATGACACATGATCATATAACAACCTGGGTGCTGGTTAAACAGATAAGGTAAAATAGGAATATTTGGTTTGTGCAGATTTCCAGGGATAGTGGACAGTCTGACCCTCTACATGGCAATCTTTTAGCAGGAGCAGAATATACATTAAATCTGAAATGTGGGCAAGAGACTGATGACAACCAACCTACACTACTCAGCGAACACATAGTCTAAGGACAGCATTGTGCTAAAACACTGATATCTGAGTTCTGTAGTGACCACCGCATTGGGTAGGGGAAAAATAACTATCATCTCTGTTGATTGGTTATTGACATCTTCCCTTCTTGACTATCATCCCTTGAGTGTACTGTTTAAGGGGCAGGCACTAATAGACAAATCTCCAGTGTAGACAAGAATTCCATGCTGCATTTTTCTGTTTTACTATCCCGCAGTTAATATTGGACAAACGGGTAAGTGAGTGTCATAGCAGGGATAATGTTCAGCAAGGATGAGGAGGAAAACATAAGTAAAAGTATATACACCAATGCCTGCAAATTACAATAAGCAAGTCACCCTGAGTTGGTCACAAAGGATTACCAATGTCTGCAAATTACATTAAGCAAGTCACCCTGAGGTGGTCACAAAGGATTACCAATGCCTGCAAATTACAATAAGCAAGTCACCCTGAGGTGGTCACAAAGGATTACCAATGCCTGCAAGTTACAATAAGCAAGTCATCCTGAGGTGGTCATAAAGGATTACCAATGCCTGCAAATTACAATAAGCAAGTGACCCTGAGGTGGTCACAAAGGATTAACAATGCCTGCAAATTACAATAAGCAAGTCACCCTGAGGTGGTGACAAAAGATTACCAATGCCTGCAAATTACAATAAGCAAGTCACACTGAGGTGGTCACAAAGGATTACCAATGACTGCAAATTACAATAAGCAAGTCACCCTAAGGTGGTCACAAAGGATTACCACTGCCTGCAAATTACAATAAGCAAGTCACTCTGAGGTTGCCACAAAGGATTACCAATGTCTGCAAATTACAATAAGCAAGTCACCCTGAGGTGGTCACAAAGGATTACCAATGTCTGCAAATTACAATAAGCAAGTCACCCCGATGTGGTCACAAAGGATTACCAATGCCTGCAAATTACAATAAGCAAGTCACCCTGAGGTGGTCACAAAGGATTACCAATGCCTGCAAATTACAATAAGCAAGTCACCCTGAGGTGGTCACAAAGGATTTCCAATGCCTGCAAATTACAATAAGCAAGTCACCATGAGGTGGTCACAAAGGATTACAAATGCCCGCAAATTACAATAAGCAAGTCACCCCGAGGTGGTCACAAAGGATTTCCAATGCCTGCAAATTACAACAAGTAAGTCACCCTGAGGTGGTCACAAAGGATTACCAATGCCTGCAAATTACAATAAGCAAGTCACCCTGAGGTGGTCACAAATGATTACCAATGCCTGCAAGTTACAATAAGCAAGTCACCCTGAGGTGGTCACAAAGGATTTCCAATGCCTGCAAATTACAATAAGTAAGTCACCCTGAGGTGGTCACAAAGGATTACCAATGCCTGCAAATTACAATAAGCAAGTCACCCTGAGGTGGTCACAAATGATTACCAATGCCTGCAAATTACAATAAGCAAGTCACCCTGAGATAGTCACAAAGGATTACCAATGTCTGCAAATTACAATAAGCAAGTCACCCTGAGGTGGTCACAAAGGATTGCTACATTATCATAAAGAAAAAAAAAAACATTGATCTTACAGTTGAAAAGTCTTTTACCATGAAAAAAAAAGGAAAATACATGTCAGAGCATAGAAAAATGTGGCAATCAATACAATTAACCAGAGAAATGATGAATTCTGCACTACAGCACAGAATTGTGTTACCACACTGAAATGTCAGGGAAAGCCTTCCAGGCCAGCCAAACAGTAGCCAAAAACAGAATGCAGCAGTCAAAACAAAAAATCACATGCTCTAATTTCTGACCGCACCATCATGGGCAGGCAGGTTAGTGTCAAACTCAAGTACGAGGAAAAAAGTGATAACTAACTTCATCCACTGCGGTACAGGAATTGAATATTTCAACCCAGAAAGTAATATTCAGAGTAAACTCACAGAAGAGACATGCCAATAACAATAATCAAGTAAAGATCGGCAATCTATACTAAAGTAAAATGCAGATGAGCCAGTGAAACACATGCTCATTTTAAATCAGTCAATTGATTCCCCTGAAAGAGAAGTGAAATATTATTCTAACAACAATAAACATGATAAAAAATACAGTCATGAAAGAGTGGAATGAAAGGTGATGTGGTAATTTAGCAAAGTAATGCATATGAAATGACAGACATCACCCATTTGTAAAGTATTTTATAATTATGTTTTAACTTCATGTTCAGTCAAATATATTTGTATTATACTTCAAAGTGATTCTGAATTAGAACCCTTTTGGGGTACACACCAAATTATGGAAGTTCATGAGCAGATCACAAAATGATAGTGGTGATCTATTTATTAACGGTAATTAATCACAACTAGGAGCATAGGGTGACATACAAGAGAGGAGGAAGATGCACACAGGTGGATTATATCTTATGTAGAAGGGCCATTCTGAAGGAGATTGGAGACGGTAAAGTGGTGGCAGGGGAAAGTGTAGTTAGGCAGCATAGAATGGTGGTTTGTAGGATGACATTGGTGATCAAGAAGAGGAGTATGTGTGTGTGGGCAGCACCAAGGATCAAATGGTGGAAATTGAAAAAGGGTAATTTTGAGGTGATGTTCAGGGAAGAGTTAAGACAGGCACTAGGTGGCAGTGAAGAGTTACCGAATAGCTGGGTAACTACAACAGAGCTAGTAAGAGAGATGTCTAGAAAGGTGCTTGGTGTGACATCTGGAAAGAGGAAGGAGGACAAGGAGACCTGGTGGTGGAATGAAGAAGTACAGGAGAGTATATAGAGAAAGAGGTTGGCGAAGAAGTGGGATTGTCAAAGAGATGAAGAAAGTAGACAAGAGTATAAGGAAATGAGATGCATGGCAAAGAGAGAGGTGGTGAAGGCTAAGGTTAAGGCGTATGAAGAGTTGTATGAAAGGTTGGACACTAAGGAGGGAGAAAAGGACTTGTACCAATTGGCTAGACAGAGGGACCGAGCTAGTAAAGATGTGCAGCAGGTAAGGGTGATAAAGGATAATGAGGGAAACATACTCACAAGTGAGGAGAGTGTGTTGAGCAGATGGAAAGAGTACTTTGAGGGGTTGGTGAATGAAGAGAATAAGAGGGAGAGAAGGTTGGATGATGTGCGGATAGTGAATCATGATGTGCAGTGGATTAGCAAGGAGGAAGTAAGGATAGCTATGAAGAGGATGAAGAACGGAAAGGCTGTTGGTCCAGATGACATACCTGTGGAAGCATGGAGCTGTTTAGGTGAAATGGCAGTGGTGTTTTTAACTAGATTGTTTAATTAAATCTTGGAAAGTGAGAGGATGCCTGAGGAATAGAGAAAAAGTGTTTTGGTACCAATTTTTAAGAATAAGGGTGATGTGCAGAGCTGTAGTAACTACAGAGGGATTAAAGTGATCAGTCACAGCATGAAGTTATGGGAAAGAGTAGTGGAAGCTAGATTAAGAAGGGAGGTGATGATTAGTGATCAGCAGTATGGTTTCATGCCAGGAAAGAGCACTACAGATGCGATGTTTGCTCTGAGAGTGTTAATGGAGAAGTACAGAGAAGGTCAGAAGGAGTTGCATTGTGTCTTTGTGGATTTAGAGAAAGCATATGACAGGGTGCCTAAAGAGGAGTTGTGGTATTGTATGAGGAAGTCAGGAATGTCAGAGAAGTATGTAAGAGTGGTACAGAATATGTACAAGGGTAGTGAGACAGTGGTGAGGTCTGCGGTAGGAGTGATGGATGCATTTAAGGTGGAGGTGGGTTACATCAAGGATCAGCTCTGAGCCCTTTCTTATTTGCAATGGTGATGGATAGGTTGACAGACGAGATCAGACAGGAGTCCCCGTGGACTATGATGTTTGCAGATGACATTGTGATCTGTAGTGAGAGTAGGGAACAGGTGGAGGAGACCCTGGAAAGGTGGAGATATGATCTAGAGAGAAGAGGAATGAAGGTCAGCAGGAATAAGACAGAATATATGTGTGTGTGAATGAGAGGGAGGATAGAGGAATGGTGAGGATGCAGGGAGTAGAGGTGGGGAAGGTGGATGAGTTTAAGTACTTGGGATCAACAGTTCAGAGTAATGGTAAGTGTGGAAGAGAGGTGAAGAAGAGAGTACAGGCAGGATGGAATGGTTGAAGAAGAGTGTCAGGAGTGATTTGTGACAGACGAGTACCAGTAAGAGTGAAAGGGAAGGTCTACAAGAGGGTAGTGAGACCAGCTATGTTATATGGGTTGGAGACAGTGGCATTGACAAAAAGGTAGGAGTCAGATCTTGACGTAGCAGAGCTGAAGATGTTAAGATTTGCACTGGGTGTGACGAGGATGGACAGGATTAGGAATAAGTATATTAGAGGGTCAGCCCAGGTTGGAAGGTTTGGAGACAAAGCCAGTGAGGCAACATTACGTTGGTTTGGACATGTGCTGAGTAGGGATGCAGAGTATATTGGGAAAAAGATGCTAAGGATGAAGCTGCCAGGTAACAGGAAAAGAGGGAGGCCTAAGATAAGGCTTATGGATGTAGTAAGAGAGGACATACAGGTGGTTGGTGTGACAGAGCAAGATTCAGAGGACAGGAAGAAATGGAAACAATTGATCTGCTGTGGCGACCCCTAATGGGAGCAGCTGAAAGAAGAAGAATAATTAATCACAACTAGCTGATAAGATGAAGATAGAAAACATGTCACATAAAAATAACTTATTAAAGTGACAACAGCTTTACTGAGACAGTTTTAAACACCTTTGTCTGACTATAATATATACAAAAGACTCACTCACATTTTGCAGCAAAAAATATTATAGAACTGGTAATTCCAATAAACTCAGACCCCAAGTCACTATGGATGATAGTTTACATCTGCTGCACCAGAAATTTCACCCTGGAAATGCTTAATGTAATGCTGGGACATTTAAACACTCAACATAATAATTTCAAGGGAGAGAAAAAGCTGTAAGGAACTTGAGGAGGTGGAATTATGTGGTTTGCAAACAATAAATGCTGTTTAATTAGAATTCCAAGTGGTACGTCTTACTCTTCTATATGCTTTCAGTAATTTTAATTTGACACATTTTCATTGGCATTAAAAAAGCTTAATCTATGGAAAATAATTCAGCATATTCACTTAAATGTTATTAATGTAGTTAATTGTTTCAATTCTTAGTTGTTGCTACTAGAGTGGAATAGAGATGGGGTGGTTTCAGACATCATGCTCTGCTTACTCTACATGGATCCAGAAAGAAATGAGATATAAAAATATCTATATCAAAGAATATGTTGATACAGTTCTTACATCAAATTTTGATGTCCTGTTGTCTCCTTTTATCAACTATGGAACACTGTTCTAATGGGATGCACATAACAATTACATCTGGCAGGAGCAATAGCGGAAACCCATGCTTTTAAATTTGTAGGTGGAAGAATAAGGTCCTCTAAATTATTGATTACTTCAGTTGCATAAATAAATGAACTCATACTAGGAAAAGGATATCACACTGCATTTATTATCACTCATTACGCAGTTTTGCTTGATATTTCTTTGGCGATTTAAGTGATGAAATTGCAGACATGGTACTTTGATCTTTACATGAAAAAGCTATAAAACAGTATTAAAACTATAACACAGACATAATAATATAATTATATGATGGGTGCTTTTTCATTTACAATTAGGCGTTGGAAACCTACATTTCTTTTAGATTTCTGCTTAGTGTGACACTGGTTTGTAGTTAAAAATGTTGTTGGATAATACAGAAAATAAAATGTAGTAGGTGAAAGATTGTTTGATTAAGTCTGCATGAAAAACACATTACATTGACTATAATCATATTCAAGCTATTATATGTTTAAGAAACGGGTGTCAAGAAATTCAACTTTTGAGCTGAATGAAGTAAAGTTTGAGACAAAAACTTTAACATCCATTTCAAGACTATATAACTACTTAGTTATAATTGGAGACATCTGATCATAATTATTTCTAGTGGACAAAACCAGCCTGATGTACAATCAGTTAAAAATAGAGAAAGAGAGAGTGAGAAAAGTGTTGCATGTTATGCAGTTTTGAAAGTTCTAGCAAACATAGTGCTTCCCATGCTGTCCTTTGTACACTATAGAACACAGAAATGAAAAAAAAAAGAAACTGTAGAAAGCTATAATGCACTTTGCACTGCTTTTCAGGCAGTGGCCAGGAACAAAGTATATTCCTTAAGTGTGGCAATGCAAAATGCATTGCAACTTTAAAGCTGTTTCTATTTCTGTGCAGGGTTCTGTGACAGCTTCTGTTTGTGCTATAGTGTAAGATTTGAACATAACAACTAAGAATACAGTTTTTCATTTATTTTGTACGAAAAATACTTTACATGTTTGTCTTTCTCACAGTTTCAGAGCATAGTCACAGAACTGCATGTATAAAAATATATCTTGAAAACAAGATACATTTTATAACAGCCACAGTGCATAAAGAAAATGAACTATGAATGTCTGACAATTTCTAACAAATACATAAGAAGTTGAGCAGCTATCATTTTTCATTCAGTCATCCTCAGTTTGATTCACAAAATGTCTGTTTGTATAACTTGTGATTCAGAGGAAATCAACAAACTAGAAATGTGAGCTATCAATTCTGATCATAAATTGAAATGTAGCAACATAATATACAATAACAGTTTCAGCTATCTCCTGTGGTAGTCACAGTAAAAACACAGGTCTGTGAAGTGCCTAGTATCATAGTCTGGTGTTCAAATCTAGTATCATCTGTCTGTCAGATAACTGTGTCAGGCAGGAGTGCCTTAAGCAATGGAATAACTTACAGCACAGTCTGTGGCCACATGCTCTTAGGTAGGGAATCCATACTCATTCCAAAGAGGAAAGTGCTGTGATCCCTCCAATGGTGTTTTTTTTGAGTTGGCATAATGATTATGGTAATAAAAAACAAGTGGAAAAAGATTGTAGAAACAAAACCACTAATCCAATAAAACGTTCGTGTCAGCACACAGGTTGCAAGTCCATAAAACATTTATTGTATAAATTCCACAAGCGCTTTCACCCTAACTCAATTGTAGGGCTTTTTCAAGTGTAAAAACAGTGTAACTGTTACACTGTTTTTACACTTGAAAAAGCCCTACAATTGAGTAAGGGTGAAAGCGCTTGTGGAATTTATACAATAAATGTTTTATGGACTTGCAACCTGTGTGCTGACACAATCGTTTTATTGGAATAATGATTATGGTGTTTGCCTCACAGACAAAAAGTACAGGATTCGATTCTTACTGTGGGAAAATAGCTAAGCTTAAAATGGCCCACAAGGGCAGCTAGCCTAGTACTTACATATATACCCACCACTGATTATAAAAAAGTACAGATATAATAAAAATAGAGGTGAAAGTAGCAAAGCATGAAAGTAGAATACAATACATACAAAGATTCATTAAATGACATGGTTGCAGAAAAGTTATATGCATTTCTGCTTTAGATATGGTTACCATGTAATGATTATTTGCAGGCTGAGGTTAGATTAGTGTCTACTAGATGGAATGTCATATGAGTAAAAGGTTGGATTAGGTGGTATGACCAGCTGGGTAGCAAGTTCAGTTTGTCATCCTTTCCCTGTCTCTCTATCAGCCCAGGCCCTTCCCTTAAAGCAGGCTGTCATTATACTGTCTCCTTCAGCACGTTGGCTATTGGCACAAATATCACTTATAAGAAGGCCAACCTTTCTAACATATCCTGGCTTCTCTTTGTCATGTACTTGTCACTATGCCCCTGTATCTAAACTGCTTCTCTGCAGGGGTCGTCAGTTCCTAAAAGCACCACAATATGTGTCCACCATTATTCTTGAATGAATTAATGAACCATAGAAAGAAATGATGAGGAAAAAAACCTACTTTTCTGAAATTAACATTCCTAGCAAACAAAACACTTGCTAGCATGGATTTCAGTTCTTGAATTGCATGGCCACAATGTTTTGCAGGCTCTGACTGTTATGTATTGGATTTGTTTATTCTCTGTTCAGCCAGCTTTATCCAGTAGAAAACAGAATACTCTAGCTTGAGCATTGGATATCTTTTAATCAGCTGATTGCAGTTACCCTAACACACCAATGCTCACAAATATGAAATTTTGACATTGAAATAATTAAAGTGTCACATTCATTTATTGTTTGTATTGTATATTTTTTGTGTATAAGAACAATGAACTGAATGTTACATGCATTCCCTTTTCATGTACTGTATGAGAGTAACATCAGGGTACTTGTATTTAGTTTGTTTATTTATTATGTTTTCATGTAGTTTGCACAGCTCCTGTAGCAGTATTATACATTACTCATATAACTTCTCTGACTTCTTTTTATCCTTCCATCTCCTGTTTCCACCTCCATAGGACTCCACCTGATGGCTCCATTACATGCACCTTACTGTCCCATTTGTTCTTTGTAGCAAGTGATGGGTGAGACCTGATGGCCCATTCATCCTGCCAGAGGATCTACCTGCACCCATTCATTCTCCAATAGCAAACGTGAGGTGATTAGAAGTGGGTTAGGTAGCAGATCCTGTTGACTGTCCTGCCGCTGGAGTTGCTTCCTTTTGTCAGCTCCATTGAGCTCCACAATACTGTCTATGATCATGAATAAGTGTGCATATCTCCAGACATACACTAGTACCAAGGCAACACTGTGCACAGTCTGTACTGTCATAGCAGCATGTATATACTAGGCCCATTCTTTATGGGCACATCACCCCATGCTCATATTAGGTGTCACCTAAATAATGAAAAAAGCCAGACTCCCTCCCCCTATGTTGGGTAAGCCAGTAGCAGCAATTCACTCTCTTCCTCTGTGGGTCATCCTCTCCAACACCAATGCCACCAGGCGAACACTGGTCATCTTGGTTGTAGTCAAGGCTTCATCATTAGTACCATTATGGTTCATGATGTTATATAAAGCAGAAGAAGTTAGTAATAAACAGAAAGCTTATCAACTCTTTTACTTCCATTCAGCCAGGTGGAAACAGAACATACAAATCACTGCTGTCCACACCAAGGCCACACTTGAGTTAGTAGTTTTATTAAATATGTTCTACAATAGTAACAATGGGTATGCCAGTCATGCACATAATGGCAGCAACAACCTCAGCAAATCTTTCTATATCAGCTGAAAGCTGCTGTGAACTGTTATTCATAAACAAGTATTACATTTTGATTGAGCAACCAATATAGGCAAAGGAGTAGTGCTGGCAATATTTGCCAGCACAAAGTAAAGCATGGATCTGATCAAGTTACCTAACCGGTGATGTTTTCTCCCTGGTATTTGGTAATAGCATTAGACAGATAAATGCCCCCCTTACATGTTATGCCTACTATAGATTTCCATGAAACATTAATGTTTTACTTGGCATGAATACTCAGCAGGGGAATCCATACATATACTGAGCTGGCAACATGACAGTGTTTATGACTAGCTTAATACTGTGTAATTCAAAACCATGTGATTATATGTTCAAACTTAAATGTCCTCGGGCCTTCCATCTATTAAGTGACTCATACTAATAATATCTAGCAGTTTGTTATCTTTCTTTGGAACAACACTCATTGCTCTTACACTAGCCATTGATCATTATAATTCAGCAGTTTGATGAATTAAGCCTTTTTTAAAAAAAAAATGTGTTATGAAATCATAAACCATTTATTTAAAAAAAAATGCTTAATGAAATCATTTAAGATGTGTGTGTGTGTGTGTGTGTGTGTGTGTGTGTGTGTGTGTGTGTGTGTGTGTGTGTGTGTGTGTGTGTGTGTGTGTATTCAACCAAATGATGCATTTTTATTCATCCTAAGTATTAATCATTGACACTAAACAATCTGTTACACTTCATTATTTCCTAAACAGTCAACTCTTAACATGGTGTCATTCAAAGGTCTAAAAGAAACAAGTTTAAGGATGGCAGCTGTAGGGAATGTTGGTATTGTATTTTATAAGGAAAGGAGAAAATGTTTGAAATGTGGACACTTTATATATAGATCAGCATGTTTAGAAGGAATATAAATTAAGAAAAAATATTTAAACTGTTTTAGGAAAGGTCTGAATTACTGGCTAAACCACAGTGCATATACCTGAATATTTTTATTTACTTCACTTAAGCATCATTAAATATACAATCACTTTCAACTGTTAAGAGTTGATAGCAATAGCTTGTGAAATTTTATTCTGATACTATGTGAAGGTGAAAGCAAACAATCTTTAAAAGCATAAATGTTTCCTACTAGAATAACTAATATGTCCTTTTCAGTGGCATATAGTCCAAGGTCCACCTTCACTGCATGAAAAAATATACCACAAGAGCAATCCTTAGGTTTCATATTTACTATCACTGGAGTCAACAAATGAAATGCTCTGAAACTTTTAATCTCCTTAATAGCATCTCTGCCTTCTGGCAAGAAGCTCTCATGTTACAAATTATGTCTTTAATGCATCTTCTATGCTAGACTGCATTATCTAATCCCATGAAATTAGATGTCTCTTCACTAAGATTCAAAATAATAGCCCTTACAGTAACTGACAAAGTTCAGCACATTATTAGATTAAATTATTTGATTGATAGGGTCGGATACAGGGTTGTCTCTGGTACAGAGTTTTATAATTTTTCACCACTGTTTTAAGAGCATCTCATATTTTCTAAAGTTCAGTGGTACCATTAAGCAGACAGAGACCAGACAGTGTCACAAATAAAATCAAGTTAATTATGTCAACCTTGTGAAAGTCACTTGTCTATGAAAGAATGTATCCAATGAAATATGAGCATTCATATCACTAAACTCAAAATAATTAAGCTTATTTAATGATTAAATGGGGCTATGAGACAGCAATGTAATTGCACTGTTTAGCTTATCAGCCGGCACATTCCAGATATTTTATGGACATTTAAACTTTATTTAAAAAAAAATCACAGGATGTTAAGATATTGAAATTTTGTAGTAGAACAGTTGTTTCCAAATAATATTCTCTAATAAAATGTTGTCATTTCTGACAAGAATTAAAATGCCAGATAATGTAAATGGAATGGTGAACATTGTCACTGTTTTAAATGTAAAGTTGATTAAGGAGCAGTAACTTTTAGCATGGTAATGTCGATGTACATGTGAGTATGTGTGGGAGGATAGGGGTATGAGAAAAGTGTGATTATTAATTTTGAAATATGCATTATGTCAAGCAGCTGCAGAATAAGAAATTCTGCGCACAGAGGTAATCCAGGAATGGAAAATATTACTTTGGAGAGGTAACTATTTCAATGCTATAAACTACAATTAACAGCTGAAAGAAATACGGAAGTAGATGAGAGTCAAGGATTTGCTTGGGTGGTGGCAGTCGATGTTAGCAATTATCTTGCTTTGTTCTGGAAAATAAGTAAGGAAAAACATTCTACTACAAAGCTGGTATATACTGCAACAGGTTTGTTAAAAAAGTTTTCTCAGTAAAAGAAAACTTGGTATGTCTGGGCCTCAGCTGGAAAAAATGGAACATCACATGTCTGAGGAGCACCTGCAAAGACTAACTGAGGATTGCATCAGATAGAGGAAAGAAAAGTAAATGGAAAACTTCAAGGTCATTGAATGACAAAGTGAGAGAGATAAGGTGACTTAAAAGAGTGACAGGTATTCATAGTCCGGGGCTATGCAAATGACTTATGACTGTAAATAGTGACACTACATGGAAATACAAATAAGGTCAGTGAAAGTAATTTGCAATGAATACAGAAAAGTGAAGTATGTTTTTTTTTAACATGCTCACTTCTTACAAAAGAGTAAATTATGTAAATTTCAGCCCTATGAAGTTACAAATTACTTTGCCAATGCATATAGGTTCATGTTATTTTTTTATGTTTTTTTTTTGTGAATATTATGGGCAAGTGTGGCTAAGCACAGTAACACTTAAATGTTTAGGGAGAGTTGGGGTTTGCACAGTACTTACAGTTAATTTTTTTCTAAAAAGAAAAAGGGTTTATAATGTTTTAAATAACTGTATTATTTTATGGACACCCAATTGTTTTTTTCAAAGAATAGAAAAAAAGAATAGAAAGGGGAAGATAAGAAAGATTGAAAGGTGGACAGAGACAAAAAGGGGAGTACACAAGGGAAACATCAAGAGGGTGGATCTGTGAGAGGATGGGCACTATGTTTTTGTTATGGGTAGACCCACTATGTTTTACATTTTTTTATATGAGAGGATAGTGTTAGTAGGAAGTAGGTAAGAGGTGTACTAGAAAGTGCCATTGGAGTCCCTTTCCACAGATCCTCAAACACATCCACTGTCAGATGGTGTTGCAGTGGATGACCCCAATGTTGAGGGGTTAGGAGTCTGTGTAGGTGCAGTGGTCAGCACCAACAGGGAGGTTGTCTCTTCAGCACACTGGAGAGAAGTTTCAAGTATCTAAATTCTCCTGTTTACTACCTCCACCAGCACATCCTCTACCAAGCTCTGAAGCCCCCTTTTGGTGATGCTTACCATACTGCTATGTGCGGGGGTGCCTGCCAAACCAGTGCTTCCATCTTGACCTTGCGAGTGCATCCCTGAATGGGCAGAGGATGATCTTTCCTTAGTTTGGGCGGTACATACCTGGCCTGCTCCCGAGAGATTTGAAGCTTTAAAAAACAGAAATAAGTGGGAGAGAAACAAAACTATAAAGGAAGAAAAAAATTATTATCAAGATAAGAAAAAAAGTGATGTGGCAAGACAAAACAAAAAAGGCCCAATACATTTGCATATCATATTTGCATGCCATTTTGTACTCTATTGAAATATTGCAGTATAAAGTAAAATTTGTGCATGAGAAGTGCTTATGCATAAAATGGGAGGTTTATGCATACAATGGGAGTGGTCATTTAGGAAGTGCTTATGCACAGAATGGGAGTAGTAATTTGAAAAGTACTTATGTCATATAATGTTCTCCACCTCCATTTGGGAAGTACTTAACATGCAATGAGAGTGGTCATTTGCAAGTGTGTATGCATACAATGCGAGTGGTCATTTGAGAAGTAATTATGTATAAACTGAGAGTGGTCATTTGGGAGTACTTATGGTACTTTTGTATACAATGGAAGCAGTCATTTGGAAAGTGCTGTCGGACTTACAAAGAATTGTATGGGAAGTGCTTATGCATTCTTCAGATGAATTCAGATGTTTTTTTTTTTTTCTCAAACTATTTTTTTTTATTTTTCAAAGTAAATAGTATTTGTATATAACATCTAAAATAACTATGTACACTATTTACATCAGCCTGACACTATAACAGAGCTCAATATATACAATTACCTTATAGGTATAACAATCCAGTTATCAGAGTGTCTCTGTTCAGTTATTGTAAATTGTCAATCAATGATAAGACTTTTTTCCATGGATTGTTAATAAATGGCTTAGGATGAATCTTTAATTTTTTAATTTTAAATTCCAACAATGTTATGGTCTTCAGTAGGTTGTAGAAGTCTTCCAAAGTCAGTATTGTGTTTGTATTCTATTTTATTGTTATACACTTCCTTGAGATTGCAGGTATCATCCATACTAGATACATATTTGACTCATTCAAATGAGGACCTTTGTACACATTTAATAACACTAGAACTTTAGATAAGTTAAACGATTCATTAAATAAAGCTTGTAAAAAGTTTTTAATACCATTCCAAAATATCTTAATTTTAACGCAGTCGAAAAAAAATGTGATTCCAATATGCATTGTGTATTTGCTCACACCTCCAACATATTCCCTTTGTGGAAGAAGTAATTTTAATAATTCTATCTGGAGTTAAGAATACTCTCTGCAAGCATTTCCAATTAAAAACTTTCCAGCATTGTGTAAAAGATGTATGTTTTATTGATAATAAAATATTTGATTTAATTTCTTCAGTTAGCTGTAAGGAAGGTCCTTTTGTTATATAATTCCAATATGAGGATTTGGGTGTTGTTTTATAATTTATCAATATCTTGTAAAATTTTTAAATACTATTTCCCATGTCATAATGATTATATATGATTTCATATAGGTATTTCATAAGTTCCAGTGTTTCTTTAAATGAAGAATTATAACTATTCTGTATAAATCTTGCGAATACGTCAGAATGCTTTGTATAGTTAACCAATCTTGTTGTGGAATTTTGTATGCTGTTTCCATTTTTTGCATATCCAGAACTTTTAGTTCTTTGATACATTGAAGCCAACAAACACATCCTTTCTGTTCCAAGGAATTAATTATTTCTCTGTATATTTTATGTGGATACTTCTTTGTAACTATGAATGATGTTAAAATATTAAACCAGATTTTTAAATCTATATTTGCGTTAATAATTTTCCTAAATCAGTCAATGCAATTATTAATCATACAAATTTTAGTGGACTTAGTTATGTTATATTGCGTACTAATACATAATATGTGCCATGGCAAATTGTTTTTATCTATTTGAAATTTTTTTTGTAAATCAAATTTATTTATTGATATTACAGTTAATAATTCTTTCCAATTTGCAAAATAATTTGTACTTATCCAATCTGAGATTGTTTTAGACATTGATGCTTTTATATATGTTTCTATATCAGGAAAGTTTAATCCTCCCTGTTTCCATGGTCTGATATGATGTATTAAAGATATTCTTTTTCTTTTGGGAAACCATAACAATTTTGTTAGGCATGAGTTTATTTCTTTCAGTATATTCCTTTATGTAACAGTTGTATTGCCAAAGGTAGTAAAACCATTTTTCTTAACTGTAGTCTATCTTCAAATGTTAATATTATTTTGTTCCACTTTTCTGCAGAGATTTTAATTGTATTGATGATATTATTGTAGTTATTTGAGAATAATTCATTATTATCCTTGCAGAACTCAATTCCTAGATATTTTAAGGTAGATTCTTGTTTCCCTATAATGTGATTCCTCTTCATTTGCAATTCTTTTTTTTATTTAAAAATAAAAATTTTGATTTTGATTTACTGAAATGGAGTCCTGAAGTCCTATAACATGTGCCAATTAAAATATCTAATTATTCTAATGTCTCTTTTGTATTGGGTAATGTTAATAATATGTCATCAGCAAACAGCATTATTTTAGAACTGTATTGTTCATAAACATCTACTCCTTTGATTTTTGTATTATTACATATTGAATCTGCTAATATTTCAAAAGCCAAAGCGAATAGAATCGGTGACGTGGGACATCCTTGTTTAGTACCCTTTGTTATATGTATAGATTCAGAGGTGAAAGGACCTAGCTTAACATATGCTAAACTATTTGTATATATATATTCTTTAGTAGATGAACAAAGGAAGGAGGAAATTCAAATAGCACCAGAATTTTTAATAAATAGTCCCAGTTTAGGGAATCAAAGGCTTCCTCTATATTTAAGCCAATTATGAGTGTTTCTTTATTTTCTTTATTAACATAATCCATAAGTCTGCCTTGCAGACCAGGCTAGTCAGGCTTATGGCACGATAGTTACCAGAGTCAGTTGTGGCCCCTCCTTTATAACCATTGCTGTGTGCCATTCAATGGGCACATAGCCTGTGGAGAGGCTGAGGCTGAACAGCGTGTTTAGGTGGGGGGTTAGTTTGTTCTGTAGTTCATGCAATACACAGCCTGGGACACCATCTGGCCCCATTGATGCTGTGTTTTTGGCTTTTGAAAGGGCTATTTTCACCTGTGCATCTGTGATTTCTGGGACACTACACTTTTCTGGTATTGTCGTGGACCCTTTTGGGGGTGAGAGGGGGGGTGAAGTTTGCACTGAATCTATCTGCCAGGATGTTGGCAATATCAGTAGGGTCAGTATATTTGGTGCTATTTTGCACTAGTTCAGTGCATATCTGCGAGTTGCCACTTAGATTCTTAACATAGCTAAAGAAGGCATTGTGGTTATCTTTTGAATCCTTGGCTATTTTCCTTTTGAAGTTAGGCTTGGATGATTTTATGAGGGACCTTAGTTTCTTACTGATACTAATCAGGAATGTCTTTCCTTCTTGGAATTTGCCTTTTTTCTGAACTAGTTTCCTCCTTGTAATGAGATGGTAATAACATTTATATCTGATGTTTATAATACAATGCATTTTACTGAATATAACAGAAGTTATATTTCATTGTTTGCCAGCATTTAAGTAATCACTTTGTTGCTAACTTATTTAAAACATCAAGTTTGCTTTATGTGAACATTGATGAAAGTTAGTGCATTTTAATTATCAGTCCATCCCTCTTCCCCCATTTCCTACACATAAGGATTTTCATATATGTAATTTCTTATTATAAAATGAGTGAAATTATAGGTTAAAAACAACAAATTCACTTATTGTGATTAATGATCACAAGTTCTCTTTCCATACTCATAAATTGTCATTTTATGACATATACTGAATGTTTTAGATTTAAATGGCAACACTCTATTTTATATAATCAGCAAAGGTTAAACTGAGTGATTATTATCAATTTAATACTATTTGTTCAAATGTGATTGTTACATTCTGTGACATTCCTAGTTCAGGCTTCTATTGTTTCCCTTGAACAACTTTGTCAGTTTGATGCCATGTATAAAACATTATTTACCTTGATAAAAGCTTAAGTATTATGCATGTTAAAGATGGGTTGCAAAACCACAATTCAAGTTAAAGCAATGATATGACTTGTTATGCACATTTAATTATATGAGAAAATCATCATGTTTCCCCTTGATGTTCAATGTAGTGTATGTCATTTATGACAAGTTAAAACAGTAGTGTTATTATACACACACCTATGTTATTAAACTGAGTATCTATTGTCAATTTAATACTATTTGTTCAGAATATGATTGTTACATTCTGTGACATTTTACGTTCAGGCTTCTATTGTTTCTCTTGAACAACTTTGTCAGTTTGATGTCATGTATAAAACATTAGTTACCTTGGTAACCGCTTTAGTATTATATATGGTCAAGATGGGTTACAAAAGTTACAATTCAAGTTAAAGCAGTTACATGACTTGTTATGCATATTTACTTATATAAAAACAATGTTTCCCCTTGATGTTCACTGTAGCATATGTCATTTATGGCAAATTAAGATAATAGTGTTATTATACACAAGCCCATGTTATTAAATCCTGTCTTTAATATCTAAATTCAGAAGACTGCTTCTTCTTATATGACAATTATATATTTCATGTCTAGATTTACTGAAATCATGCATTACATAACTATTGTGTGTTTTTTTTTTTTTTTTGGCTGTTGCTTAGTTATTTGAGACACCACAAGCTGTGATCTTTATTCTTATTATTAGCTCCTTCCAAGCATGTTTATACAGTCCATAGACTTTAAATGATGAGACCCTTCTAGTTTTTTATTTGTTATATTTCCATCCTTACATACACACATATCAGTACTTCAAGCATTGGGAACAATGTCCATCCAGTTTTGCCAAAATATCATTCACTAGTTCATATGGTGTGTTTTCAGGCTGTTCTTAAAATATCCAAACCAATATTTGTTCTGTTCCATTTTACCAGCCTGTTCCATGCAGTGGCCACTCTGCCAGTGAACCACTCAACACACCTTCAATTCCCACAGATATTTCCACAAAGGAAATCTGATGACTCTATAGCCCTTCCCGGCAACACCAAACAGCCCTAGAATCAGCTATTTCCGTATGCCCAACACGTCCGTGCAAGCTCACCTCCCAGACCACTGCAAAGGGTAATGTACAAGACCAAGTGCTCTTAGTCTTTTACAATAACTCATACTTCCACTCTTATGTAAGCCCTTAATATGTTTGGACCAAAATACATTTTAAATATAAAATTGCACTTATTTATTTATTTTTTTATCAAGAATCAACTTAATGAGCTAAATTAAGTATTGGGAGACCATCAATAGGTGTACAATTGGTTTAAAACAGCCCTTTTATTATACATATATATTTTTTAAACCAAAAATATCATTGCCTAGAATCATCTTGGAGACACCTCAGAGCCACTAAGCATTATTGGCACTCTGTCTCCATTACCATAGCAACCTGGGAGCGTCTGTTTCTGTTAGGGTGTCTGTGTACTGCATACCAGAGGCTTGCAATGCACCTGAAGTGAATCTGCACTTCACTGCAACTTCAAGCCTAAATTCCCTCCATTTCAGTGAGGCAGGAGCCAGGAAAAGAGTAGAGATCAAACAGTTAAAAAAAAAACTTCAAACAAGCCACCACAAGAGAAAACACTCCTTCAGCCCTCCCACCTCTCACTCAGTAGACATACAAACAAACCATTCTAGGCCAAAATATCTCAAGTCACAGTTCCATCCACCCCTTTCCCCTGGATCCAGGCCAAAACACCAAATGTTTCTTCCCAATACAAAAACATCAGTAAACCACATCACAAGCCGCAACCCCCAGCTTCCCAGAGATGAAAATGGCAACATATAACAGCTGCTAGACACAACTGCATTCACATACACCATGTCAGGCTTAATCAAACAGCACTCAAAGCTATGATACCTGCCATAATTGATATTAATTATGTTTAGACAGAATAATAATGACATTTGTACTAGCTGCCAGACATGGCTGCATCCATGCACACCATATCTGGATTGAGCAAACAGCACTCGTAGCTGTGATACCTGTCATAATTGATATTAACTATATTTAGACAGAATAATGATGACATTTGTGCTAAGGGCTTGCTACTATTATTTAAACATCATATACATGACATTTCCAAATCATACTTTAACCGAAGAAGACATTAGTCAAAACACTGTACTGTTACTGCTATTATATATGATGTTAATTTGTTATATTTGAGTCTGAACTCTTATGAATAGTACCTTGTTGAATTAGTTAATTAATTACTTAAATTATTATAAGTAAAATCAATGAAAAATGAACAAGATAAGTATTCATTGAGTTCAAGGAGGGGAATAGATACTTCTATGTTTGCATTATATGTTGCTTTGTTTGGATTATATATAAAGTAAATAGTAACCCATCTTGACCTACCTTTGTTTGTGAAGAATTATTGGACTCTTTGAACATTCTGAATAAATCATTACTGTTTCTCAGTTGTTTAAGAATCACTCCTTTTTCTAAAATAAAAACAGATGACAAGTGATGTACCATAGCAGTTGATACTTTGAGAGATGCAGTTGTAAGAGTTTTTTTTGTGGGGACAGCTATCTTGGAATCAGTTT